>NW_028135570.1:0-211397 GCF_964662115.1 Mustela nivalis | reverse complement strand
TGATCCAAGCATTCTTAAGCAAGGTGGTCTTTAGCTTCCAGGTGTTTGAGTTCCTTCAGGACTTTTCCTTGTGATTGAGGTCCAGTTTCAAAGCATTCTGATCTGAGAATATGCAGGGAATAATCTCAGTCTTTTGGTATCAGTTGAGTCCTGATTTGTGACCCAGTATGTGGTCTGTTCTTAATTAGGTTCCATGTGCATTTGAGAAGAATGAGTATTCTGTGGTTTTAGGGTGGAATGTTCTTTATATATCTATGATGTCCATCTGGTCCAGTGTGTCATTCAATGCTCTTGTTTCTTTATTGATTTTCTGCTTCAATGATCTGTCTATTTCTGAGAGAAGCATGTTAAGATCTCCTAGTGTTAATGTATTCACATCAATACAACTCTTTATCTTGATTAACAGTTTTCTTATGTAATTGGCTGCTTCCATATTGGGGGCATAGATATTTACAATTGTTAGATTATCCTGGTGGATAGTCCCTTTAAGAATGATGTGGTGTCCTTCTGTATCTCTGACTACAGTCTTTAGTTTAAAATCTAATTTGTCTGATATGAGAATCGCTACCCCAGCCTTCTTTTGAGGCACATTGGCATGAAAGATGCTTCTCCATCTCTTCACTTTCAGTCTGGGTCTATCTTTAGGTTCAAAATGGGTGTCTTGTAGACAACATATGGATGGGTCCTGTCGTTTTATCCAATCTGCAACCCTGTGCCATTTTATGGGCGCATTTAGGCCATTTCACATTGAGAGTGATTATTGATAGATACGTTTTTATTGGCATCGTGTTACCTTTGAAGTCTTTCTTTCTGTAGATTGTCTCTGTATTTCTTTTTTTTTAAGATTTTATTTAATTTTTTATACAGAGAGAGATCACAAGTAAGCAGAGGCAGGCAGAGAGAGAGAGAGAGGGAAGCAGGTTCCCTGCTGAGCAGAGAGCCCAATGTGGGACTCGATCACAGGACCCTGAGATCATGACCTGAGCCGAAGGCAGTGGCTTAACCCACTGAGCCACCCAGGTGCCCCTGTCTCTATATTTCTGTTCAATGCTATTCTTATGATTGTTCCTCTTTTATAGAACCACCCTTAATATTTCCTGCAGTGTCGGCTTGGTGTTTGTGTAGTCTTTTAAGCCTTGCCGGTCTTGGAAACTCTTTGTCTCTCCATCTACTTTGAATGTCAGTCTTGCTGGGTAAAGTATTCTTGGCTGTATGTTCTTCTCATTTAATGCCCTGAATATGTCTTGCCAGCCCCTTCTGGCTTGATTTCTCTGTGGACAGGTCTGACGTTATTCTGGTGGGCTTTCCTCTGTAGATAAGGGGTCTCTTTGTCCTAGTGGCTTTCAAGAGATTATACCTACAATTATGATTCTTCAATTTGACTATCAGGTGCCTTGATGTTTTTATTTTTTGAATCTATAATCTTGGGTGGAGTCCTTTCAGCCTCTAGTACATGAACGCTGGTTCCATTTGCAAGATTGGGAAAATTTTCATGAAGAACTTGTTCCACTAAATCTTCTAGACTTCTTTCTTTCTCCTCCCCTTCAGGAATTCCAATAATTCTGACATTGGAATGTTTCATGGCATCATTTATTTCCCTGTTTCTGTTTTCTTGTTTTCTAATCTGTTCCAGGATTCCTCCTGATCCTTTCTCTCTGTCTGTTTGTCCTCCAGATCACTAATTCTATCTTCTGTCTCAGTTACCCTAGCTTTGAGAGAATTTAGATTAGATTGGAACTGATTGAGAGTATTGTGAACCTCAGCCCTGGTACTTTTAACTCCACCCTAACATTGTGAACATCATGTCTGGTTGCTTTCAGCTCAGCCTTAATCAATTCCATTTGGTCATCCATGGCTTTCTTCACCCTAGCTATTGCCTGGATAATTGTTAGCCTGAATTCTCTTTCCAACATATTGTCTATGTTGATAGCCATTAGCTCTGTTGCTGAAGTTCCATCCTCTATTTTTCTTCTCTTGGGCATTTCTCCTTCTAGTCATTTTGGTGAGAGTTGACTGAACAGATGTACCTGGATGTATCAACTGTCGTGCAACCAAGGTGCACCCTGGAACACTTCTGAGTAATCAGGATTCCCCACCCATACAAGAGGCAAAGGAAAAGAAAAAGAAAAAAAGAAGAAAAAAGATAGAGAGAGAGAGAGACGAAAGAAAGGTAAGATGAAAGAGAAGGTTCAGTCCAAATGGGCCCTAAGGTAAGATTTATGAAGTATACAAACGAAAACAGAAAAACATAGTATTAGAAGTCCTAGCAACAGCAATCAGACAACAAAGAGAAATAAAAGGTATCCAAATTGGCAATGAAGTCAAACTCTCTCTATTCACAGATTACATAATTCTTTATACGGAAAACCCAAAAGACTCCACCCCCAAACTTCTAGAACTCATTCAGCAATTCAGCAACGTGGCAGGATACAAAGTCAATGTACAGAAATCAGTGGCTTTCTTATACACTAACAATGAAAAAAAAGAAAGGGAAATTAGAGAATCATTTCAGATACTATAGTACCAAGAACCATTATATATATATATATATATATATATATATATATATATATATATATATGATATATCTGGGAATAAACCTAACCAAAGAGCTAACCAAAGAGGTAAAGCATCTGTACTTGAGGAACTATAGAACACTCATGAAAGAAATTGAAGAAGACACAAAAAGATGGAAGACCATTCCATGCTCTTGGATTGGAAGAATAAACATTGTTAAAATGTCTATACTGCCTAGAGCAATCTATACTTTTAATGCCATTCCTATCAAAATTCCACTGGTATTCTTCAAAGAGCTGGAGCAAATAATCCAGAAATTTTTATGGAATCAGAAGAGACCCCGAATGCTAAAGAAATGTTGAAAAACAAAAATAAAACTGGGGGCATCACGTGACCTGATTTCAAGCTTTATTACAAAGCTGTGATCACCAAGACAGCATGGTACTGGCATAAAAACAAACACATATACCAGTGGAACAGAGTAGAGAACCCAGATATGGACCGTCAACTCTATGGTAAATTAATCTTCGACAAAACAGGAAAAAAAATACAGTGGAAAAAAGACAGTCTGTTCAATAAATGGTGCTGGGAAAACTGGACAGCTATACGTAGAAAAATGAAACTCGACCATTCTCTTACACCATACACAAAGATAAACTCAAAATGGATAATAGACAGATAAAAGTATATGACAAGAGAAATTATATATATATATATATATATATATATATATATATATATATATATATACACACATATATGAATAAAGGAAAAACCTCGTCAAAAAGAACCCCAATTGTAAGATTTATATACTATTAGGACAAACACAAAAACACAGAATCACTAGTGGAAGAAAAAGATGGGAGAGTGGTTATAAATTTTCATTGTGGGTGAGGAAGGTTGTTTTGATTGTTCCTGGATGTATCTTGATATCTTTGTTAAAGGACTCAACTTTCCTAAGATAAAGGGGAGATTAAAAATTGGTTTACCTATAGGGGTAGTATTCATTGGGGAAAGGGGATTACTTTGAAGTTTAACTCTATATGAATATTAGAAAATAAAAATAAAAAGGAATAAACTAGACTAAACTATACTAAAATTTAAAAAAATTTCAATAAATAGAAATCCAAAAGAAAAACACAGGTGTATGTATCAAAAAGTTCAGGTTAGAATGTTATTATGGAATCTGATGTACTGGACAGCTCACTGTGATGGTAAATTGGTTAAAAAATTATCTATCTATCTATCTATATATAAAATGAACCAGAATAGTGGGAACGAGTGAAAAATAAAAGTCCTATGAAGTAGTGGTGGTTATTCTCTTGTAGTCTTTTTTTTTTTCCTTTCTTGGTTGGTTTTCTGGGGAAGGGGCCTGCCATGTGGGTTTTCAGTCAATGATGTTCCCTGAGTTAAGTCCCCCCAACCCCCTCAGGGGGGTAGACTCTGAGGAAACTGTTTTTTTTTTTCAGGCTTTTGTTCTCTGGCGGTTTTTATGTTTGTTCACTTTGTTTTTGTTTTTGTTTTTTTTTATTTTTTCTCTCACCTTGACTGCTTTTGATGGTTTTTGTAGTTTTATAGGAAAACAAACTGCACCCTGGCCTCCCTCTCAGAGAAAAGCCTCAGTCTGGCTGCAGAGCCCAAATAAGTACCCCCTTGGCTGCTGGCAGTGCGGATTCTATGTCGCGGTCCCTGGGGACACAGTATCTTTTGCTTGTACCCAAAACCATGGCAGCAGTGGCTGTCTGGGCAGCTCCAGACCACCAGAGAGGTTCCAAGCAGCCATTGCACACTGAGATTTTCCCACTGGCTCGGGCTGGGAGTGCCTGGTCTTCCTGGGTCTAAGAGCACCGGGCTTGCATGCACCTCTTTTAGGGGAGGCTGTGGGTCGCGCATGAATTCCAGGCTCTGAGAACGGGGCGCAGATCCAAAAGCAGCAGGCTGGGCCTTTGTGCACCTCTTTCAGGGGAGAGTTTGGGGTGTGCATCTTAGGCTCTGAAACAATGGCGCGGGTCAAAGAGCGCTGGCTGTGCCTTTGTGTACCCCTCTCAGGGAAGGATGAGGGGCGTGCACATCTCAGGCTCTATAGCAGGGCTTGCACATTCTGTCATCTGGCGAGGCTCCCAGCCCCTCACAGGAGCCTAACCCCACGCCTTCTCGTGTGCACTGGCGGCTTAGGGACCAAGACCTGGTTTCTCTGCTGCATTCTCTCTGGCTCAGCGCCAGGGGAGGCTGTCCTGGACTGGGAACTTAAGCCCCTGTCCCTAGCAGCCCCGATTCCCACAATATCCCCCCCGCGATCCTTTGCTCTTTTGAAGTACTTTCAACCAGTCTCCAATTTAATGCTGGTCCCAAGACGCAGGGCACTCTCGCTCATATTAGGAGTATTACTTTCCAACCAGTCACCTCTGGTGGCTCCCTTCCCCTTCTGTTTATCTTCCGATATCAGTTCGCCATTCCCACTGGCGAACTTTACCTGCCCACTGGCATCTTCTGCCCTTGTAGAGATCCGGACGTGTATAATTCTGATCTCAGGCTGATTTCATGGGTGATCAGAGTTCTTTGGTTGGTAATCAGCTCACTTTAGGGTACAGGTTTAAAAGGCGCCTCCTCCTACTTCCCCGCCATCTTGTCCCCCCGGACCTTACTAATATCCTGGTGAGAATTTTGGCATCCATGCTCATCAGGGATGTTGGTGTGTAATTCTTCTTTTTGGTGAGTACTTTGAATTTGGGATCAAGGTAATTCTGGCCTCATAGAAAGAGTTTGGATGTTTTCTTTCTGTTTCTATTTTTTGGAAAAAAAAGTTCAGAAGAGTGGGTATTAGTTCTTCTTTGTGTTTGGCAAAATATCCCTGGAAAGCCATCCAGATCTGGACTCAGGTGTTGGGAGATTTTTTTTTATCACTGCTTCAATTTCCTTGCTGGTGTGAGTTTGTTCAGGTTTTCTTTTTCTTCCTCTTAGAGTTCTGGTAGTTTATAAGTCTCCAGGAATGTATCCATTTCTCCCAGGTTGCTTGATTTGTTGGCATATAGTAACTCAAAATATGTTCTTACAATTGTTTGTATCTCCTTGATGTTGATCATGATCTATCCTCTTTTATTTTTCAATTTATTAATTTTCAATTTATTGATTTGTGTCCTTTCTCTTTTCTTTTAAATAAATCTGGTGAGGGGTTTATTGATCCTATTAATTCTTTCAAGGAATCGGCTTCTAGATTTGTTGATATATTCTACTCTTCTTTTGGTTTCTGTTTCATTGATTTCTGCTCTAATCTTTATTATTTCTCTTCTGCTTGGTTTAAGCTTTATTTGTTGTTTTTTTCTCCAGTTTCTTTATGTATAAGGTTAGATTGTGTATTTGAGACTTACCTAATTTTTTGAGAAAGGCTTGGATGGTTATATATTTCCCCCTTAGGACCACCTTTCCTGAGTCCCAAAGGTTTCGGACAGTTGTGTTTTCATTTTCTTTTGTTCCCATGAATTTTTTAAGTTCTTCTTTAATTTCCTGATTGACCCATTCATTCTTTAGTAAGATGCTCTTTAACATCTAAGTGTTTAAGTTTCTTCCAAATTTCCTCTTGTGATTGAGTTCAAGTTCTAAAAGATTGTAGTATGAAAATTACTGGGAATAATCCCAATCTTTTGGTACCCATTGAGACCTTATTTGTGACCCAGTAGGTGGTATGTTCTGAAATATGTTCCATGTGCATTCAAGAAGAATGTGTTTTCTGTTGTTTTAGGACTGAATGCTCTGTATATATCCGTGAATTCCACCTGGTCCAGTGTGTCATTGTCATTCAAAGCCCTTACTTCCTTGTTGATCTTCTGCTTAGATGATTGTCCTTTGCTGTGAGTGGGGTGTAGAAGTCCCCTACTATTATTGTATAATTAACAATCTGTTGCTTTAATTTGGTTATTAATTGGTTTATATAATTGGCTGTTTCCAAATTAGGAGTATAAATATTTATAATTGTTAGACCTTCTTGTTGGATGGACCCTTTAAGTATGATATACTGTCCTTCCTCATCTTCTATTATTATCTTTGGTTTAAAACCTGATCTGTCTGATATAAGGATTCCACTTCAGCTTTCTTTAACATTCATTAGCATGGTAAATGTTTCTCGACCCCCTCACTTTCAATCTGGTGCTGTTTTAGGTCTAAAATGAGTCTCTTGAATGCAGAATATGGATGGTTCTTGCTTTTTTATTCAATCTGATATCCTCTGTCTTTTGGTTGGAGCATTTAGCCTACTTATATTCAGAGTAACTACTGACATAAATGAATTTAGTGCCATTGTATTACCTGTAAAGTCCCTGTAGATTATCTCTGTTTCTTTCTTGTCTATGCTACTTTTGGGCTCTCTCTTCACTTACAGGATCCTCTTTAATCTTTCTTGCAGGGCTGGTTTAGTGATCACAATTGTTTTAGTTTCTTTTTGTCCTGGAAACTCGTTATCCCTCCTTCCATCCTGAATGGCAGCCTTGATAGATGAAGTATTCTTGGCTGCATGTTTTTCTTATTTAGTACTCTGAATATATCACGCTAGTCATTTCTGGCCTACCAGGTCTCTGTGGACAGGTCTGTTGCCAGTCTAATGTTTCTACTATTGTAGTTTAAGGAGCTTTTGCCTTGAGCTTCTTTCAGGATTTTCTCTTTATCTCTGAAATTTGCAAGCTTCACTATTATGTGGCAGGGTGTTGATCTATTTTTGTTGATTTTAGGGGACATTCTGTTTACTTCTTGAACTTTAATGCCCATTTCCTTCCTCAGATTAGGGAAGTTTTCAGCTATGATTTGCTCAAATGTACATTCTCTCTCTCTCTCTTTCTTCTTCCTCTTGGAACCCCAATAATTCTAATATTGTTGCACTTTATGGTATCACTGATTTCTCAAAGCCTCCCCTTATGGTCCATTAATTGTTTTCCTCTCTCTTCCTCAGCTGCCTTCTTTTCAACTGTCTTGTATCCTATGTCACTGACTCTCTCTTCTGCCTCATTTACCCTAGCTATTAGAGCAGCCATTTTAGATTGCATCTCAGTTAAAGAATTTTTAAATTTATGCACTAAGATATTCTCTAAAGTATTTTATGTTTTTTTAAAGAGAGCTAGAACTTTATAACCAATATCTTTAATGCCAGCTCTGACATTTCACTTATGTCCATATTGGTAAGATCTGTGGCAGGAAGTACTATCTCTGGTTCTTTCTTTTGTTGTAGTTTCTTTCTTCTAGTGATTTTGCCCAGAGAAGAAAGGATGAGTGGGAGAACAAAATAAAAAATATCAAGTGAAGTACACACTAGACAAATCTGAAGAGGCCAGAAAACAAAAAAGAAAAAAAAAAGTAGAAAAAAAAGAATATAATCTCACAGGTGAGGTGAACACAGGTGGACAAAAGAGGGTAATCCACTTGCCCTGTGTGTATTTTGTCCTGTTGGTTAGAAGGCACTGAATCTCAGAATTGTAAAGAAAGCAAAATTTATATATAACAAAAATAAAATTGTATACAGTGAAAGGAAGCAAAAAATAAAGTATATATCTATAAAGTGAAAATGGACAAATGGAATTTAAAAAAGACTTAAAAACAAAGAGTTGATAAAATAAAAAACTAGTTGAAAAGGAAAAAGAAAAATCTTAAACTGAAGGATTAAACACTCGTGCCAAAAACCCCAATTCTATATATTATTTTCTCCTTGCACAAGAGTTTTTAGGTTTTGAGTGATCTATTAATTTGGTATTCCCCTGAGGATCCTGCTGGTCTTCTGGGGAAGAGGGCTTTTGCACTGATTCTCGGGTGTCTTTGCCTGGATGGAATTGCACCATTCCTTGCCAGGGGCCAGGATCAGTGTAAACTCATTTGGATTGCTCTATTTGTCTTTTCCTGGTGCTTTATAGGGTGAACAAAAAAAAAAAACTAAAAAATAATGGTGCTACTCCAATCTCCAGCCCCAGAGCTGAAGGATCATGTCCCCCACTCCTCAGTGCACCTTCAGGGAAAGACAATCAGACTCTTGCATATGCTTCAAACTCCCCAGACTCCTGTTGTGTTTACCAACACCAATCCTCCCAGGGGAAGTTGAGGTGCCTCAACTAAGCCTGTTTGGGGAGGCTTTGCCTTATCTTTTTCTGATCTATGCCACTCCTCCTGGGCAAAGGAGGCAGGTCTCATAGCAGTTGTACTTTTTTTGGGTCCCTGCTTGGAGAGTGGTTTCCTGATTGTGCTGGGGTTCACAGTTTATTGAAACACATAGCTGAGAAGCCACTCTGGAACTCGCTAATTATAGTTGGCTTCTCTGCTCCAACACTTGGGCACTCTGCTGCACTCAGGCATCCCCATTCTTTCTGTGACCCTGGGGATCCTGAGACCACACTGCTTAAGAGTCTTCCCTGCTTCACTGTCTGAGCATATTTCAGCCAGCGATGTCCCTCATGGAAGCAGACTTCTAAAAGTTCTGATTTTGTGTACTGCTGTTATATCCCTTTGCAGTGGCCTACTTCCAGGGGTTTCCTCCCCGCTGTGGTTTATATATCCCCTCAAATTCATGTCTCTGTACCTTCTTTCTCTGCAAAAAGTGGTCTCTTTTCTATTTTTAGAATTGTAGCAATTCTTTCCTTAGATCTCAGGTTGAATTTACAGATATTCTGAATGATCTGTTAGATATCTAGGTAAATTCAAAAGACCGGATGAAACACAGTTCCCCTACTTTTCTGTCATCTACAGGATTCTTCCAGACAAAATAGACTTTGAAAACAAAACCTATAACAAGTTACAAAGAAGGACACTATATAACCATAAAGGAAACAATTCAACAAGAAGATATAACAATTATAAGTATTTATGCACCCGCCAATGGAGCCTTCAAATACATAAAGCAACTAATAACAAACATAAAGGAAGTAATCAATACTAATACAAAATAATATGGGACTCTAACACTCTACTTACATTAATGGAGAGATCATTCAAAGAGAAAATCAATGAGGAAACAATGGCTTTGAATCACACATTTGACCAGATGTGTCTAATTGGTATATTCAGGACATTCCATCCTAAATTAGCAGCATATACATTCTTTTCAAGTACACATCAAATATTCTCCAGAATAGATCATGTATTAGACCATAAAACAAGTCTCCAAAAATTAAAAAGGACTGAAATCATACCATGCATCTTTTCTGACCACAGTGCTATGAACCCAGATATCAACTATAAGAAAACTCTAGAAAGTACACACATACAACTAGGTTAAATAACATAAAACTAAACAAGGAAAGGTCAACCAAGAAGTCAAAGAGAAAGTTTAAAAATACATGAATATGAATGAAAATGAAACACAATAGCCTGGAATCTTTTGGAAGCAGCAAAAGCTATTCCAAAAAGGAATTTTAAAGCAAGTTTAGAGGACTACCTCAAGAAGTGAGAGAAATTTCAAATAATTAACCTAAACTTAAACCTAAAGGAGCTAGGGCAAAAAAAAAAACCAAAACCAGTGGAGGGATGAATATTTCAAAAGATTGAAAGCAGAGATTGAAAAAAAGATTGAAGCAGAGATAAATGAAATGGAATTTAAAAACGAACAAACGAAACATTGGGAGAGATAAATGAAATCAGTAGCTGGTTCTTGGAGAACATAAAAAAAAAAACCTGATAAACTACTAGTCAAACCCATTGGAAAGAGAGAAAGAGAAAGAGAGAGAGAGAGAAATAGGACTCAAAATCAGAAATGAAAGAAGAGACATAGCAATCAACACCACAGAAAAACAAAGGCGTGACAATATTATGAAAAATTATATGTCAAAAAATTGGACAACCTAGAAGAAATGGATAAATTCTTTAAAAATATTACCTCTCATAACTGAATCAAGAAGAAATAAAAAAACTTTAGCAGACTGATTATGAACAATTAAATTGAATCTGTAATTAGGAAAATAAATATTTAAAAAAGACCTCTCACAAACAAAATTCTAGGACCAGATGACATCATAGGTGAGTTTTACCAAACACTTAAAGAAAAGTTAATACCTATTCTTTTCAAACTATTACAAAAAAATAGAAGAGAATGAAAAATCTCCAAATTCATTCTATGAGGCCAGCATTACCCTGACACGAAAACCAGGTGAAGACACTACAAAAGAAAAGAACTATAGACCAATATCTCTGATGAACATGGATGCAAAAATTCTCAACAAAACACTAGCAAACCAAATCCAACAACTCATTAAAAAAAATCATCCACTATGATCATGTCAGATTTATTTCTGGGATGCAAGAGTTGCCCAATATAAGGGATACCTGGGTGGCTCAATTGTTAAGTGTTTGCCTTCAGCTCACGTCATGATCCCAGGGACCTGGGAACAATGAAATTGTTTCATTGGATTGAGCCCCACACCAGGCTCCCTGCAGGAAGCCTGCTTCTTCCTCTCCCAGTCCCCATGCTTGTGTTCCTGCTCTCACTATCTCTCTCTGTCAAATAAATAAATAAAATCTTAAAAAAAAGTTTGTCCAATATTTGCAAATCAATCAACATGATACATCACATCAGTAAGAGAAGGTAAGAACCATATAGTCATTTTGACAAATAAGAAAAATGCATTTGACAGTACTACACTAATTCATGATAAAAACCCTCAACAAAGTAGGTTTAGAGGGAACATCCCTCAACATAATAAAAGCTTTAAATGAAAAACCCACAACTAATGTCATACTCAATGGTGAAAAAAATGAGAGCTTTTCCCTTACGGTCAAGAATAAGGCAGATATTCACTCTGAGCAGTTTTATTCAACATGGTACTGGAAATCCTAGCCATAGAAACCACACAACAAAAAGAAATAAAAGTCATCCAAATTGGTAAGAGAGAAGTAAAACTTTCGTCATTTGCAGATAGCATGATAATATACTGAAAACCCTGGAGACCGCCAAAAAGTGACTACAACCAATAAATGGATTCATTAAGGTTGCAGGATACAAAATCAATGTACAGAAATCTGTTGCCTTTCTGTTCACTTATAATGAAGTATCAGAAAAAAATTAAGAAAACAATTCCATTTACAATTATACCAAAAATAATAAAATACTAACAAACAAACTTCCCCAAGAGGTGAAAGACCTGTACTCTGATAACTATGAAACATCACTGAAAGAAATTAAAGATGACATAAAAAATGGAAAGATATTCCATGTTTATAGATTGCAAGACAAATTTTGTTAAAATGTCCATACAACCCAAAGCAATCTACACATTTAATGCACTCACTATCAAAATACCAACAGCATTTTTCACAGAACCAGAACAAATCATCTTAAAATTTGTATGGAATCACAAAAGACCCTGCAAAGCCAGAGATGTCTTGAAAGAGAAGTACAAAACTGAAGGTATCATAATTCCAGATATCAAGATGCAGTACAAAGATGCAGTTATCAAAATATAGTACTGGCACAAAAAAGACACACAGATCTATAGAACAGAACAGATACCCCACAAATAAACCCATGATTATGTGGTCAATTAAACTTTGATAAAGGAGACAAGAATACACAATGGAAAAAGATAGCCTCTTCTATAAATGGTGTTAAAAAAATGGGAGTGATAGTTGCAAAAGAATGGAACTGGATTATTCTCTCACATCATACAAAAAAACCCAAAAAACTAAAAATAAATAAATAAATAATCTCAAAAAGGAGTGAAGACCTAAATCTGAGACCTGAAACCATAAAAATCCTTAAAGAGAGCACAGTCAGTAATTTCCCTGACATCGTCCATATCAACATTTTCCCAGGTAAGTCTCCTGAAGCAAGAGAAACAAAAACAAAAATAAACTATTGGCACTTTATAAAAATAAAAATTTTCTGCATTGCAAAAGAGAGAATCAACAAAACAGAGACAACTTACTGAATGGGAAAAGATATTCACAAGTGATATATCCAATAAAGAAATAGTACCCAAAATACATAAAAAATTTATACAACTCAATGTCAAGCCTGCCAAAACAAAACAAAACAAAAAAAACCCTTATAATTTAATTAAATGGATCAAAAATAGGCAGAAGCCATGAGCAGACATTTCTCCAAAGACATACAGATGGATTACTCATAGGAAGAAGATGGAAGGCACAACAGGTCATCCTGGAAATTGATTTTCTTAAAAATATTTTTACAATATTTACAGTATATTATTCACATAGAAGGTCACAATATGTAATTTATATATGGTTATGCATGTTGAAACAATTTGAAGGATGGAGTGAATTATTTAAAAAGCAAGGCATGGGGCACCTGGTTGGCTCAGTCAGTTAAGTGGTTGACTCTTGATTTTGGCTCAGGTCATGATCTCATGGTCCTAGGATCCATCCCCACATCAGCTTCCATACTCAGCAAGTGCCTTTTTCTGCCCTTCCCCTCCACCTCACTAGAGTACACTCTCTTTTTCTAAAATAAATAAATAAATCTTAAAAAAAAAAAGAAAAACTAAGCAAAAAGCAAGATCCCTATTCCTTTGTTGTCATATAGGAATTCTTTTATGTTTATTTAAATTAATAATCTTAGGGCTGTGCCCAGGGCACATGATATGTTCTGGGGTTATTTAATGAATGAATTAATAAATGAATAATATCTGGTTACTGAATATACCAGAAAACTTGTGTCACCGTAACAACACAGTCTTTCCCTGTAAGTAGATATTTATAGGAAAGTCATATTCTAATTAGAAGCTTGCATGGGGAGCACATAATTATGACAGGAAAAGGCCATTATTGGTGTTAATATCCCTAGGGTACAACAGCCAAATCTAGTAATTTTTGCAGTGACATACTTGTCACAGGAGAGAGAAAAATTAGGTCTACAGACTGGTGGACCCAGTCAACCACTGGCTTGACTTCTACCCCTTTGGCTATTCCATTCCTTCACTATCTGAATTGGACACATTATAAACTAACGGATTAAGATTTTTGCTTCCCAACTTTTATATTCCAGCCAGCCTCATTCAGATTTTTTACAGGCTTTTTATTTCTTTTGTTTTTACTTCTTTTTTCTTACCCCATGTTTTATTTTTCATAATTTCTACTTTCAGTACTTAGGCATTTCTCAATGCAAGAATATTGATTTCTTACAATGCCTTTATAATTTCATTTTGTTATTAAGTCTTTCAGTTACTGACAATCGATTTTGTATGGTATGAGGAAAGATGTACACTTTTTCCCAAATTGTCTTAAATGAATAATTATTGATTTCTGCTAAATATTCTTAATCTTTTATACATTCAATCATCTCCAAAAAGGATGGAGGAGAAAAAATGCTGAAAGATAACTTATTTTTATGAACTAAGGATAACATTGTATGGAAGTGATTGCATCTATATTATTGTGTTATTGAGATGTTGATAAAGTTGGTTGACACCTCCTATGGCTCTAATTTGTCTATATAGAGTAGCATAATTAACTCTGTATTGCTGACTTTTTTTTTTACTAATTAACTATTTATATTTCAAACTCATGTTCAATGCAAATATTCAAGGATGTATAAATGTTTTAATGCCCAGTCAGGTTGCAGGAGTTTTTTGTCTTAGGTCATATTGTGAAATTCCAAGAATAAAAACCTTATTATAAGTTTTCCTAACTTGAGTTTGGTTGATTAGAAATGACACTGGAAATTGGTCTGTGTGGGACTATAGAAAAACCTAGCACAGAATAAAAATAACAATGGTGAAGGAACAAAAAAAATACAAACAACAGACCATCATCAGGTTTTCAACATCATTAGTTATATAGTACGGGCTTAGAATGAGATTTTGGTTCAATTTCAGAATATTTTGATACTAAATTCATGTTGAATTGGCTTCTTTTTCTGATGTCTTAAGAGGGGATTATCATTCGGGACGCCTGGGTGGCTCAGTTGGTTGAGCAGCTGCCTTCGGCTCAGGTCATGATCCCGGCGTCCTGGGATCGAGTTCCACATCGGGCTCCTTGCTCCGCGGGGAGCCTGCTTCTCCCTCTGACTCTGCCTGCCACTCTGTCTGCCTGTGTTCACTCTCGCTCTCTCTCTCTGACTAAATAAAAAAAATCTTAAAAAAAAAAACAAGAGGGGATTATCATTCAATATTTCAATAATAGTTTTGTCCATTAATGAGAGTCTTCTACTATATTAGAAAGAAAAAAATTCAATTCTGAATCTAGCATGAAGAAGCAAGTTGGGACTGGCTTTTTCTTTTTCAGTGTATTTGTGAAGACTGAACATCAGCAAATAGGGCAAATAAAGACTTTACAGAGTTGCAAAGGTATTTAGATATATGCTCTTCAAATATTTTGCAGCTGATGATGGGAAGGGAAGTAAATATCTTTTTATATATCTTAACCTGTTAGCCTATCTCATATAATATGCGGAATAGATTGATTATAATTTATGGGAGATTTAATACTGTGTAAATGTTCACTATTTTTAAAATTTGTAATTTTTGAAAAAGAAAGCCAAAATATGAAATGTTTATTTTTTTAAACAAGGTAACAGAATATTCTAAAACATAATTTTGGGATTCATAACTTTACTTTTCTTTCTTCATGTAGCAGACAGCATTACATAGTATTAACAATAAACCATCTGTGCATATAAATTCTCATTAACAATGTTCTAAGTGTATATAGACAATTGTGTGTGTATTTTTTTATTTTGTATATATGTGTGTATGTGTATATACAAAATTTTTAAAAAGCACAAATATATATATATACACACACATATATACAAAATAAAAATACACACAAATACATATATATATATATATGTACATATATATATATATATATATTTATTTATATAGTGCAACCATCACCACATCACCACCATTATCTCAAGAACTTTTCCATCTTCTCAAAGTGAGACTTTCTAACCATTAAACAGTAATGCATTCATCCCCAGCCCTGGTAACCACTATTCTACTTTCTGTCTCTAAGAATTTGACTATTCTAGGTATTGCACATAAGTAGGGTCATATAATATTTGTCCTTTTGTGTCTGGTTTATTTTACATAGCATAATGGCCTCAAGGTTCATCCGCATTGTAGCATGTTTCCCCATTGAATGAATTTGGTATCCTGTCTGAAGATCATTTGACTATATATGCATGGGTTTCTCTCTGGGATTTCTATTCCATTGAGCTACCATTTGTTTTTAGGTCATTATGATGCTCATTTGATCACTGCAGATTTGTAATAAGTTTGAAATCATGAAGCATGAGACTTCCAACATGTCCAATTTTTAAGATTGTTTCAGTTAGTGACATAGAATCCTTTGAGATTCTAAATGAATTTAGGATGGATTTTTCTAATTTGGGGGGGATTTCGATAGGGATTACATTAAACCTGTGGATCACTTTGGGTGGCATTGACGTCTTAAAAATGTTAAGCCTTCCAATCCATGAACAAGGCGTGTCTTTTCAGTTGTTTATGTATTTGACCCCTTCCAGCAACATTTTATAGACTTCAAAATATAAGTCTTTCAGCTTCTTGGTTATATTTATATTCTGAGTATTTTATTCATTATGATGCTATTGTAAATGAGACTTCTTTCTTTTTAAGATCTACTTGTTTCTTTGAGAGACTGCGGGATGGAGCAGAGGGAGAGAATCTTTCAAGCAGACTTCCCACTGTGGAGCTGAACATGGGGCTCATTCTCAGGACTCTGAGAGCATTACTTGAGCCAAAAACAAGAGTGAGATGCTCAACTGACTGTGACACCGAGGTACCCTTCATAAATGAGTTTTCTTAACATCTTTTTTAGATTGTTCATTGTTAATATATAGAAACTCTATTGATATTTGTGTGCTGATTTTGTATCTTACAACTTTGTTGAACTCACTTATTCTAACAGTTTCTTTGTAGAATTTCCAAGGTTTTCTATGTGTATAAGGTCATGTCATCTGTAGACAGAAAAAAATTTACATCTTCCTTTACAATTTTGATTCCCTTATTATTTTTTTAATTTTGTTTCAGTATAACAGTAGGCATTGTTTTTGCACCACAGCCAGTGTTGCATGCAATCCGTGCCCTCCCTAATACCCACCACCTGGTTCTCCCAACCTCCCACCCCCCCGCCCTTTCAAAACCCTCCGGTTGTTTTCCAGAGTTCATAGTCTCTCATGGTTCACCTCCCCTTCCAATTTCCCTCAACTCCCTTCTCCTCTCCATCTCCCCATATCCTCCATGTTATTTGTTATGCTCCACAAAGAAGTGAAACCATATGATAATTGACTCTCTCTGCTTGACTTATTTCACTCAGCATAATCTCTCCAATCCCGTCCATGTTGCTACAAAAGTTGGGTATTCATCCTTCCTGATGGAGGCATAATATTCCAACGTGTATATGGACCACATATTCCTTAACCATTTGTCCATTGAAGGGCATCTTAGTTCTTTCCACAGTTTGATGACTGTGGCCATTGCTGCTATTAACATTGGGGTACAAATGGCCCTTCTTTTCACTACATCTGTATCTTTGGGGTAAATACCCAGGAGTGCAATGGCAGGGTCATAGGGAAGTTCTATTTTTAGTTTCTTGAGGAACCTCCATACTGTTCTCCAAAGTGGTTGCACCAACTTGCATTCCCACCAACAGTGTAAGAGGGTTCCCCTTTTTTCAAATCCTCTAAAACCCACGTTGTTTCCTGTCTTGCTAATTTTGGCCATTCTAACTGGTGTAAGGTGGTATCTCAATGTGGTTTTAATTTGATGGCTAGTGATGATGAACATTTTTTCATGTGTCTGATAGCCATTTGTATTTCTTGATTGGAGAAGTGTCTGTTCATATCTTCTGCCCATTTTGTGATATGATTATCTGTTTTGTGTGTGTTGAGTTTGAGGAGTTCTTTATAGATCCTGGATATGAACCTTTTGTCTGTACTGTCATTTGAAAATATCTTCTCCCATTCCGTGGGTTGCCTCTTTGTTTTTTTGACTGCTTCCTTTGCTGTGCAGAAGCTTTTGATCTTGGTGAAGTCCCAAAAGTTCATTTTTGCTTTGGTTTCCTTTGCTTTTGGAGACATATCTTGAAAGAAGTTGCTGTGGCTAATATCAAAGAGATTACTGCCTATGTTCTCCTCTAGGATTCTGATGGATTCCTGTCTCACGTTGAGGTCTTTTATCCATTTTGAGTTTATCTTTGTGTCCTGTGTAAGAGAATGGTTGAGTTTCATTTTCTGCATATAGCTGTCCAGTTTTCCCAGGACCATTTATTGAAGAGACTGTCTTTTTTCCACTGTATATTTTTTTCCTGCTTTTTCAAAGATTATTTGACCTTAGAGTTGAGGGTCCATATCTGGGCTTTCCCCTCTGTTCCACTGATCTATGTGTCTGTTTTTATGCCAGTACCATGCTGTCTAGGTGATCACAGCTTTGTAGTAAAGCTTGAAATCAGGCAACGTGATGCCCCCAGTTTTATTTTTGCTTTTCAACATTTCCTTAGCAATTGAAGATCTCTTCTGATTTCATACAAATTTTTGGATTATTTGCTCCAGCTCATTGAAAAATACCGGTGGAATTTTGTTTGGAATGGCATTAAAAGTATAGATTGCTCTAGGCAGTATAGACATTTTAACAATGTTTATTCTTCCAATCCAAGAGCATGGAATGGTCTTCCATATTTTTGTGTCTTCTTCAATTTCTTTCATGAGTGTTCTCTATAAGTTCCTCGAATATAGGTCCTTTACCTCTTTGGTTAGGTTTATTCCCAGGTATCTTATGGTTCTCGGTGCTATAGTAAATGGAATCGATTCTCTAATTTCCCTTTATGTATTTTCTTTGTTAGTGTATAAGAATGCCACTGATTTCTGCACATTGACTTAGTATCCTGCCACATTACTGAATTGCTGTATGAGTTCTATTGATGCCATTATTATTATTAATTATTATTACTATTATTATTATTATTTAGTTGCTCTGGCTAGGACTTCAAGCAGCTATGTTGAACAGAATACCATTTCTTTCTTTTTTTTCCTTGTTTATAAAGGCCTGAGTCAGTGCGGCCAAAGGAATCTGGAGGCTTCAGAAGAATTTTAAAAGTACCTGATAAGTGTTATACAAGAAAAGTGTTATGTGTAAGGACAGACTTTCAACACTGATGAGACCAGCTTGTTTAATGTATATAGCTACCATGAATAATGAGAATTGATTATGCTCTCCAATATTATTGCCATATGGTCTCCATTTCCACGGTACTATTTGTGGTTGTCTGTAAATGCTTTTCCTGGTATCCTTGCCCTCTCCTCTTCATCTAGACCCCTAGATTCAACCATCAAACCTCGGCCAACATGTGAAATAATAGAAAATATATATATTGGCCTCTGGCTCTGGTTCCTGGAAGAGAGTTCCTGAAACCATTGTAATTTCCCAAGTGATAAGAGCACTAGGAGCATTTGTTCTAATATTTGGTCTTTGGCACTGGTTCCTTACACAGAATTCCTAAATCCTTTGGAGTTTTCTGGCTCCTGGATGACAACTGGTTGCCAGGAAGATGCTTTGAGCTTTTAGCCCAAGCCCCAACCCCAAGGAACAGAAGAGGGGCTGGAAATTTATTTAACAATTAACCATACCTATGTGATAAAGTCTCCATAAAAATCCCAAAAGTATGGGATTTAGGGAGCTTCCAGGTTGGTGTACACAACCACATGTTGGGAGAGTACTCAGCTCCACAGGGATAGAAGCTCCTGTGCTTAGGACCCTTTCAGACCTTGTCTTATGGAGCTCTTCATATGGCTGCTCATCTACATTCTTAATCATATACTGTATTTATAATAAACATAATCAATGCAGGTAAGAGTTTTCTTTAGTTTAGTGAGTTTTTCTAGGAAATAGTTGAATTTAAGGGGGGAGGGGAAATCATGGGAACCTCTGATTTGTAGCTAAGCTATGGGTAACCTGGGGACCTATTACTTGCAGTTGACAAGTTGAAGTTGGGTGCAGTCTTGTGGAACTGAGCCCTTAACTTGTGGGGTCTGCATTAATTCCAACTAGTATTCAAATTGAATTAAACTTTAAGATACCCAACAGGCATTGCAGAGAATTATTTGGTTTGGGAAACACACACACACACACACCTGGTATCAGAAGTGCTGTTAGTATGTTAGTAGAGTAATGAGAAAGAAGAAGCACACAGAAGGAGTGTTGTTTTATCTTACACACTCTGTAATTTCCAGATAATTTTATCTGATATATATGTGTATATATATATACACACATATATATATATATATATATATTTATAAAATAGTTTCTGATATATATATATGTACATATATATCAGATCAAATAGTTTTAACATATTAAATTAAGTTTGTCTCCTTAAAGATTTTAATAATTCCTCTACACCCCTTTCTTTTCAATTTGAGCTATCTATAATAAAATTTTGCTGAAAAAAAAAAAACTGCAGCTTAGTCCAAATGGAATAATTAGAAATTTGGAACAAACTATCTGAATTAATGTGTTTCTACTGTGCTCAGAATAATTCTAGAATATTAGAGCCAGAAGAAATCCTTACTTATTTACACATGTGCTAATTAGGTTCCTCCAGGTTAGCTAAGAAGATAGGAGGAATAAAGATCTGAAACAGCTATATGGGGCCAGAAAGGAAGATCATGTGAGGAGAATGCCATGTCCAGCCTCTGATAGCAGCTCTGTTTTAAACAGCTCTTAGCTGTCTTCTCATGAATAGGCATACACTGCTTCCAAAGCTGGAACTACTGTTATAGAGCCACTGCTTTAGTGGCTACTTATTCCCAGCTTGTCATGAGCCGTTATTTTTATCACTACTCTCTCTGCCCACTTTATGCTCCTGCCTAGAAGTGCAAGTGCTGATGTTCTCTACAAGCCTAAACTCAAACCAAACCAAATTTCCCAGGATCAGTTTTCTTCAGATAGCTACTCTCCTTCCTGCTGCATGGAGATCTCGTTTATGCCCACCTACTAAGATGCTGTAAATTAGATGCCTTCTGGACAAGCACTTCCTTTTTGAGTTATAATCGTGAGAAGGTATGATCTAGCTTCTTAGAGGTCCCAAGAATGTGAAATGAGCTCAAGTTACACCACTGGGAGCTTCTCCTCCTTCATTGAACAGAGGCAGAAAGTGAAACCTAAAACGTTTGATGATCACTGCAAGAAGGGTTCCATTCAAATCCTACCCTGAAGCACATCATCTCCTCATAATAAGAAACTGTCTCTTTGTCTCAATACTTTTGACCTATTCCGAATGTTTCGGTTAAGCCCACATGGACTGAATTAACAGACACATCAGGTTTATGGAATGTGTAAACATATTGCCTAAGTATGTTTTATTAGAATTATTTAGGCTTAAAAATTAAGGGTTGTTATGGTTTCTGGATTGGTATGTAAGGAAATTAGAGGGTCACCACTTTATCTTAACAACAGATATAAAACTGAACAAACTGACAAATCAACACTTTTTTTTTGGATCTTTAAGAGGATTAAGGTCTTGGGGCAAACTGTTTCCAACAAAATTAGACAGATAGAGAATTACAATATACTGGAGTAGAAACCTCCCAAGGAACAAGTAATAGGGTCAGAAAATCTGAGTGTGCTGGTAAATTGCTGGAGGCTAGGTCTGTACAAATCTGAGAATTAAAGGCTTTAGGGGAAACCAGTCATAGGGGACTGCCACACTTTTGTGACCTTACCGTCGGGAGCTTGACTAGTGCTCACAGGAAATATCACAGTAAATTCACTTCATGTTTATGGCAGGGAGAGGGGAAAGGAGTTATTTGAAAATATGCCAGAAGACTCTACTCTTCTTAACATGGTCTATCTTTGGGAAAATCTAGTTAACTAGAGCCTAAACTGCTGGGATTTTCTCTGAGCCTATCTGACCTAAGGAGGAAAATACCCAGCTTCAGCCTTTTTGGAGTTAAATAAAATAAAATAAAATAAAAAATTAAAAACCAGAATCAGTTGTGAAGTTCACAGACCAGAGGCACAAGCACACTAAAGGACTGAGACCTAACCATTGCACTAGAGAATGCTTCCCTTTCACTAGAACTACGACTACATTACCAAAGGCCTACTTACTGTTGTTCATTTCCCCGAGCACATCATATCCAATAACCAAGAGAAAATTACAAGGCATATTAAAAGGCAATAAACACAGTTTGAAGAGAAAGAGCAAGTACCAGAACTGGATATGACAGGGATGTTGGAATTTTCAGACAGGGAATTTAAAACAATGAGGATTGGACATCAGGAGAAGACAGCAGAGTAGAAAGTTCCTAACCTAACCCTTAATCACCTGGATAAAACTAGAAAACACCAGCATCAGTGTAAATAATCCAGAAAATGATCTGAAGACTAACAAAAGAGAATCCCCACAGCTAAATGTAGAAATGAGCCCACATTCAAGACAATAGGAAGGCCAGAGACATAGTCAGGAGCCAAATGGACCTGTGAGATTGTCTGCAGGAGGGAGGGATGCTGTGGGCTCAGTGAGGGGAGAGGAACAGACCCCACACCAGGCATCCCAGGCATGGGCAATCCAGACTGGGAAAACAAATCAGCATAATATTTGGCTTTGAAAACCAGAGTGGGCAAACAATCAGTTCCACCTGGAACTTTAAAAAGCAGCAGCTTGGTTCTAGGAGAGCCAGAGATAGCACAACAAACACCGCTCCTGTGATACAGCACAGAAGTAGCAGTTTGAAGAATGCCTAGAGTACGCAGGAAGATTGATTGAATGATTGATTGATTGATTTCTTAATCTTAGAGCATGTGCTGGAGAGCAAGGATTTTTGGGAGACTTAACCAAGAACAAAACAGCTGGCAGTTACCATTTTGTTCCCCTGCACCCCAGCCTAAATACAGGGACGCCTGAAGGAACTGGCATAGCATTAATACTGTAGACCTAGCTTGCAAACAGTATGCCTTGTCCACACACTGTTCTGTGAAACTGTACCTTCCATCCCAAACTGACTTCCCAGGAGTTTTCTCAGGCAGCTGCAGGTCCTGTCCCACAGCAGGCCAGCTCTAACCTTTCTGGCACCATGTGTCCTGCCCCCACATTCTGCAGACCTGCTCGCACCAATACACCCTTGGCTGGAGGCCATGAAAACATCAAAAGCAGTGTTACAAGCCTAGCAGAGTGCAAGCGGCCCAACAGCAGCCAGCACCACTCTAAAGTGATTCCTCCCCTGGGAAGAGGAGAAGATAGCCACACACACTAGTTCACACACTGTGGACCCAGCAATGAGCTAGGGGCAGACATCTAGTATGACTGCAGGCCCCATCCACCAAGGAAGACTTCTCAGGGGAAAACACAGGCAAAGCACCCTGCAGTTTGATGTTACTGCACCTTTAGCAAATGCCTGGTCTGACAACATGATTTTAAGGTGATTCCACACTAACCCACTAACTATACAGGGACCAAACACTGCATACAACAGGCAAAGAGAACCATTACAGAAACCTGGACTGAAGGCAAACATGGCTCAGCCACATCAAAAGAGTACATACAACACACAAAGGAGAAAAACCTAAAGTGCTAGGTTTTGGTGAACAAGGGACAGAGCACTACAGGACATGACAGGACCTCTTCTTCATAAGGCCACTACTTTCAAGAGCAAGAGATGGAGCTGACTTTTGTAATACCTGGAAACAGACACAGAGAGTTAGACAAAATGAAGAAATGGGGGGAAAATGTTCCAAAATGAAAGAACATGATAAAATCACAGCAATAGAGCTAAACAAAGTGGAGATTAGTAATACACCTGATACAGAATTTAAAATAATGGTCATAAAGGGAAGAGAATGGAGGACTTCAAAGAGGTCCACATAAAAAAAGAACAAGTCAGAGATGAACTTCTTAAGTAAAATTAAAAATATGCTAGGGAATAAATAGTAGACTAGAAGAAGTAGAGGAATGGATCAGTGATCTGAAGGGCAGAATAATAGAAAGGAATGAAGCTGAACAGGAGAGAGAAAAAAGAATTATAATAAATGAAAATAGATGAAGGGAAATAAGTGACACCATCAAGTGTAATAGCATTAGCATTATACAGGCCCCAGAAGGAGAAGAGAGAGAAAAGAGAGCAGAAAGTTTATCTGAAGAAATAATAGCTGAAAGCTTCCTGATTATGGGGAAGGAAATAGATATCCAGATCATGGAGGAACAGAGAGCCACCAACAAAATCAACCCAAGGATCTCCACACCGGACACATAGTAATTGAAATAACAAAAACTAGTGGTAAATAGAGAATTTTTAAAGCAGCAGGAGAAAACAGTTATGGACAAGAAAATCCCATAAGACTATCAGCTGATTTTTCAGCAGAAATTTTATAGACCAGAAGAAAGTGGCACCATATATTCAAAGTGCTGACAGGGAAAAAACCTGCAATCAAAAATACTTTATCCATCAAGGCTATCATTTGGAATAAAAATATAAATAGTTAAAGGAACTCATCACCACTAAGGTTACTGTATAAGAAATGTTAAAGGGGACCATTTGAGTAGAAAGGAAAGAACCAAAGAAGTAAAAATAAGAAAAGTAGGAAGTAAAAAACCAATACAATTAAGTGAATCTGTAATTATCAGTGAAAGGATTCATCAATTTAAAAGGATGTAAAATATGACACCATATACCTGAAATTTAGGGGGTGGGGAAAGAAATAAAGAATGGGTTCAATCTTAAGTGACCATCAACTTAATATAGACTGCTGTATGCATGAGATGATAAGTATAAACTTAATGGTAACTGAGAATCAAAAATTAGTAACAGATATGCAAAAACATAGTGTGAAAGGATCTAAATACATCATGAAACAAAGCCAGAAAACTGTGAGAGAAGAGAGCAAGAGAAGAATGGAAGAGAGAACTACACAAACAACCATAAAACAAGTAACAAAATGGCAGTAAGTACATACCTATCAATAATTACTTTGAATGTAAATAAACTAAATGACCCAATCAAGAGATGAAGGGTGATGGCATGGATAAGAAAGAAAACAACCATCTATATGCTGCCTATAAGAGTCCCATTTCTGAGCACATGCAGATTGACAGGGAAGAGAAGGAAAAGTATTTATCATGCAAATGAAAATGAAATAAAAGCCAAACTTTTTTTTTTTTGCCCCAAACTTATATCAGGCAAAATAGACTTTAAAACAAAGATGGTAACAAGAGAGAAAGAAGGACACTATATAACCATAAAGGGAACAAATCCAACAAGGAGCTCTAACAATTATAAATATTTATGCAGCCAACATGGGAGCATCCAAATACATAAAGCAGATAATAACACAATTAATGGAAGTAATCAATACCAATACAATACTAGGGGACTTTAACACTCCATTTACATCAATGGATAGATCATCTAAATAGAAAATCATCAAGGAAACATAGCTTTGTATGACACATAGAACTAGAAGATTTAACATATATATTCAAGACATTCCATCTTAAAAACAGCAGAATACACATTCTTTCAGGTGCCCATATTATACTCTCTAGAAGAGAGGACAAGTTAGGCCATAAAACAAGTCTCAACAAATTATAAAAGACTGAATTTTTACCATGCACCTTTGACCACACCACTATGACACTATAGAAATCAAGCACAATAAAAAATCTGGAAAGAATACAAATACAATGAATGGTCAACCAAGACATCAAAGAGGAAATTTTAAAAAATACATGGAGACAGACGAAAATGAAAGCACAATGATCCAAATTCTTTGATGTTACAAAAGATGTTCTGAGAGGGAAGATGATAGCAGTACAGAAAAACTAAACAAACAAACAAACAAACAAACAAAAAACTCACCTTAACACCTAAAGGATCTAGAAAAAGGCCAAGCAAAACCCAAAAGTGTAGAAAGAAGGAAATAATAAAGATTAAAGCAGAAATAAACAAATAGAAACTACAAAAAGCCAATAGAAGAGATCAGTGAAACTAGGAGATAAACAAATTTGAAATGAACAACAAGAAATAACAGCTAATGCCATGAAAACACAAGGGATTATATGGGATTACTATGAAAAATTATATGCCAATAAATTGGGCAACCTAAAAGAAAAGGATAAATCCTTGGAAACATATAACCTCCTGAAACTGAAGCAGAAGGAAGTAGAAAATTTCAACAGACCAATTTCCAGCAATGAAATTGGATAAAAGAGAAATTAATAAAAAATCCAATTTATAGGAGGAGTCAAGATGGCGGAGAAGTAGCAAGCTGAGACTGCTTCAGCTAGCCGGAGATCAGCTAGATAGCTTATCTAAAGATTGCAAACACCTGAAAATCCATCGGCAGACCGAAGAGAAGAAGAACAGCAATTCTGGAAACAGAAAAACAACCGCTTTCTGAAAGGTAGGACCGGCGGAGAAGTGAATCCAAAGCGACGGGAAGATAGACCCCGGGGGGGGAGGGGCCGGCTCCCGGCAAGCGGCGGAGCAACCGCGCACAAAATCAGGACTTTTAAAAGTCTGTTCCGCTGAGGGACATCGCTCCAGAGGCTAAACCGGGGCGAAGCCCACGCGGGGTCAGCGTGGCCTCAGGTCCCGCAGGGTCACAGAAGGATCGGGGGTGTCTGAGTGTCACAGAGCTTGTGGGTATTGGAACGGGAAAGCCGGCTACAGAAACAGAGCCGACAGTAAGCTCACAGCTCGGTGTTACCTTGAACCGATCGCAGGCTCAGTGAGCTCGGAGCGCGGGCGGAGGTCAGGCAGACGGGAATAACTGGGCGCTGTTCTCTGAGGGCGCACTGAGGAGTGGGGCCCTGGGCTCCCGGCTCCTCCGGGCCGGAGACCAGGAGGCCGCCATTTGTGTTCCCGTCCTCCAGAACTCTACGGAAAGCGCTCAGGGAACAAAAGCTCCTGAAAGCAAACCCGAGCGGATTACTCACCCCGGCCCCGGGTAAGGGTGGTGTAATTCCGCCTGGGGCAAAGACACTTGAGAATCACTACAACAGGCCCCTCCCCCAGAAGATCAACAAGAAATCCAGCGAGACCAAGTTCACCTACCAAGGAGTGCAGTTTCAATACCAAGGAGAGCAGCAGAATTCCAGAGGAGGAGAAAGCCAAGCACGGAACTCATGGCTTTTTTCCTGTGATTTTTTTTTAGTCTTGCAGTTAATTTAATTTTTTCTTTTTCATTTTTTTTTTTTCTTTTTCTTCTCGCCTTCGGGTAAAATTTTTTTTTTTTAACTGTTACCTTTTTCTTTTTTAACGATTTTTTACTAGTTTATCTAATATATATATTTTTTCTTTTTTACATTTTTCTCAGGTGTTTTCTTTTTTTAAAAAAATTTTTTTTTCTTTTCTTTTTTTTTTCTTTCTTTCTTTTTAACCTCTTTTTATCCCCTTTCTCTCCACTCACGATTTTGGATCTCTTCTAATTTAGTTAAAGCATATTTTTCTGGGGTTGTTGCCACCCTTTTAGTATTTTACTTACCCCTTCATTTACTCTTATCTGGCCAAAATGACAAGACGTAAAAATTCAACGCAAAAAAAAGAACAAGAGGCAGTACCGAAGGCTAGGGACCTAATCAATACAGACATCGGTAATATGTCAGATCTAGAGTTCAGAATGACAATTCTCAAGGTTCTAGCCGGGCTCGAAAAAGGCATGGAAGATATTAGAGAAACCCTCTCGAGAGATATAAAAGCCCTTTCTGGAGAAATAAAAGAACTAAAATCTAACCAAGTTGAAATCAAAAAAGCTATTAATGAGGTGCAATCAAAAATGGAGGCTCTAACTGCTAGGATAAATGAGGCAGAAGAAAGAATTAGTGATATAGAAGACCAAATGACAGAGAATAAAGAAGCTGAGCAAAAGAGGGACAAACAGCTACTGGACCACGAGGGGAGAATTCGAGAATTAAGTGACACCATAAGACGAAACAACATTAGAATAATTGGGATTCCAGAAGAAGAAGAAAGAGAGAGGGGAGCAGAAGGTATACTGGAGAGAATTATTGGGGAGAATTTCCCCAATATGGCAAAGGGAACGAGCATCAAAATTCAGGAGGTTCAGAGAACGCCCCTCAAAATCAATAAGAATAGGCCCACACCCCGTCACCTAATAGTAAAATTTACAAGTCTCAGTGACAAAGAGAAAATCCTGAAAGCAGCCCGGGAAAAGAAGTCTGTAACATACAATGGTAAAAATATTAGATTGGCAGCTGACTTATCCACAGAGACCTGGCAGGCCAGAAAGAGCTGGCATGATATTTTTAGAGCACTAAACGAGAAAAACATGCAGCCCAGAATACAATATCCAGCTAGGCTATCATTGAAAATAGAAGGAGAGATTAAAAGCTTCCAGGACAAACAACAACTGAAAGAATTTGCAAATACCAAACCAGCTCTACAGGAAATATTGAAAGGGGTCCTCTAAGCAAAGAGAGAGCCTACAAGTGGTAGATCAGAAAGGAACAGAGACCATATACAGTAACAGTCACCTTACAGGCAATACAATGGCACTAAATTCATATCTCTCAATAGTTACCCTGAATGTTAATGGGCTAAATGCCCCTGTCAAAGGACACAGGGTATCAGAATGGATAAAAAAACAAAACCCATCTATATGTTGCCTCCAAGAAACTCATTTTAAGCCCGAAGACACCTCCAGATTTAAAGTGAGGGGGTGGAAAAGAATTTACCATGCTAATGGACATCAGAAGAAAGCAGGAGTGGCAATCCTTATATCAGATCAATTAGATTTTAAGCCAAAGACTATAATAAGAGATGAGGAAGGACACTATATCATACTCAAAGGGTCTGTCCAACAAGAAGATTTAACAATTTTAAATATCTATGCCCCCAACGTGGGAGCAGCCAACTATATAAACCAATTAATAACAAAATCAAAGAAACACATCAACAACAATACAATAATAGTAGGGGACTTTAACACTCCCCTCACTGAAATGGACAGGTCATCCAAGCAAAAGATCAGCAAGGAAATAAAGGCCTTAAACGACACACTGGACCAGATGGACATCACAGATATATTAAGAACATTTCATCCCAAAGCAACAGAATACACATTCTTCTCTAGTGCACATGGAACATTCTCCAGAATAGATCACATCCTCGGTCCTAAATCAGGACTCAACCGGTATCAAAAGATTGGGATCATTTCCTGCATATTTTCAGACCACAATGCTCTAAAGCTAGAACTCAACCACAAAAGGAAGTTTGGAAAGAACCCAAATACATGGAGACTAAACAGTATCCTTCTAAAGAATGAATGGGTCAACCGGGAAATTAAAGAAGAATTGAAAAAAATCATGGAAACAAATGATAATGAAAATACAACGGTTCAAAATCTGTGGGACACAACAAAGGCAGTCCTGAGAGGAAAATATATAGCGGTACAAGCCTTTCTCAAGAAACAAGAAAGGTCTCAGGTACACAACCTAACCCTACACCTAAAGGAGCTAGAGAAAGAACAAGAAAGAAACCCTAAGCCCAGCAGGAGAAGAGAAATCATAAAGATCAGAGCAGAAATCAATGAAATAGAAACCAAAAAAACAATAGAACAAATCAACGAAACTAGGAGCTGGTTCTTTGAAAGAATTAATAAAATTGATAAACCCCTGGCCCGACTTATCAAAAAGAAAAGAGAAAGGACCCAAATAAATAAAATCATGAATGAAAGAGGAGAGATCACAACTAACACCAAAGAAATACAAACTATTATAAGAACATACTATGAGCAACTCTACGGCAATAAATTTGAAAATCTGGAAGAAATGGATGCATTCCTAGAAACATATAAACTACCACAACTGAACCAGGAAGAAATAGAAAGCCTGAACAGACCCATAACCAGTAAGGAGATTGAAACAGTCATTAAAAATCTCCAAACAAACAAAAGCCCAGGGCCAGATGGCTTCCCGGGGGAATTCTACCAAACATTTAAAGAAGAACTAATTCCTATTCTCCTGAAACTGTTCCAAAAAATAGAAATGGAAGGAAAACTTCCAAACTCATTTTATGAGGCCAGCATCACCTTGATCCCAAAACCAGACAAGGATCCCACCAAAAAAGAGAGCTATAGACCGATATCCTTGATGAACACAGATGCGAAAATACTCAACAAAATACTAGCCAATAGGATTCAACAGTACATTAAAAAGATTATTCACCACGACCAAGTGGGATTTATTCCAGGGCTGCAAGGTTGGTTCAACATCCGCAAATCAGTCAATGTGATACAACACATCAATAAAAGAAAGAACAAGAACCATATGATACTTTCAATAGATGCTGAAAAAGCATTTGACAAAGTACAGCATCCCTTCCTGATCAAAACTCTTCAAAGTGTAGGGATAGAGGGCACATACCTCAATATCATCAAAGCCATCTATGAAAAACCCACCGCAAATATCATTCTCAATGGAGAAAAACTGAAAGCTTTTCCACTAAGGTCAGGAACACGGCAGGGATGTCAATTATCACCACTGCTATTCAACATAGTACTAGAGGTCCTAGCCTCAGCAATCAGACAACAAAAGGAAATTAAAGGCATCCAAATCGGCAAAGAAGAAGTCAAATTATCACTCTTCGCAGATGATATGATACTATATGTGGAAAACCCAAAAGACTCCACTCCAAAACTGCTAGAACTTATACAGGAATTCAGTAAAGTGTCAGGATATAAAATCAATGCACAGAAATCAGTTGCATTTCTCTACACCAACAACAAGACAGAAGAAAGAGATATTAAGGAGTCAATCCCATTTACAATTGCATCCAAAACCATAAGATACCTAGGAATAAACCTAACCAAAGAGACACAGAATCTATACTCAGAAAACTATAAAGTATTCATGAAAGAAATTGAGGAAGACACAAAGAAATGGAAAAATGTTCCATGCTCCTGGATTGGAAGAATAAATATTGTGAAAATGTCTATGCTACCTAAAGCAATCTACACATTTAATGCAATTCCTATCAAAGTACCATCCATCTTTTTCAAAGAAATGGAACAAATAATGCTAAAATTTATATGGAACCAGAAAAGACCTCGAATAGCCAAAGGGATATTGAAAAAGAAAGCCAACGTTGGTGGCATCACAATTCCGGACTTCAAGCTCTATTACAAAGCTGTCATCATCAAGACAGCATGGTACTGGCACAAAAACAGACACATAGATCAATGGAACAGAATAGAGAGCCCAGAAATAGACCCTCAAATCTATGGTCAACTCATCTTCGACAAAGCAGGAAAGAATTTCCAATGGAAAAAAGACAGCCTCTTCAATAAATGGTGCTGGGAAAATTGGACAGCCACATGCAGAAAAATGAAATTGGACCATTTCCTTACACCACACACAAAAATAGACTCAAAATGGACGAAGGACCTCAATGTGCGAAAGGAATCCATCAAAATCCTTGAGGAGAACACAGGCAGCAACCTCTTTGACCTCTGCCGCAGCAACATCTTCCTAGGAACAACGCAAAAGGCAAGGGAAGCAAGGGAAAAAATGAACTATTGGGATTTCATCAAGATCAAAAGCTTTTGCACAGCAAAGGAAACAGTTAACAAAATCAAAAGACAACTGACAGAATGGGAGAAGATATTTGCAAACGACGTATCAGATAAAGGACTAGTGTCCAGAATCTCTAAAGAACATAGAAAACTCAACACCCAAAGAACAAATAATCCAATCAAGAAATGGGCAGAGGACATGAACAGACATTTCTGCAAAGAAGACATCCAGATGGCCAACAGACACATGAAAAAGTGCTCCATATCACTCGGCATCAGGGAAATACAAATCAAAACCACAATGAGATATCACCTCACACCAGTCAGAATGGCTAAAATCAACAAGTCAGGAAATGACAGATGCTGGCGAGGATGTGGAGAAAGGGGAACCCTCCTACACTGTTGGTGGGAATGCAAGCTGGTGCAGCCACTCTGGAAAACAGCATGGAGGTTCCTCAGAATGTTGAAAATAGAACTGCCCTATGACCCAGCAATTGCACTATTGGGTATTTACCCTAAAGATACAAATGTAGTGATCCAAAGGGGCACATGCACCCGAATGTTTATAGCAGCAATGTCCACAATAGCCAAACTATGGAAAGAACCTAGATGTCCATCAACAGATGAATGGATCAAGAAGATGTGGTATATATACACAATGGAATACTATGCAGCCATCAAAAGAAATGAAATCTTGCCATTTGCGACCACATGGATGGAACTAGAGCGTATCATGCTTAGCGAAATAAGTCAAGCAGAGAAAGACAACTATCATATGATCTCCCTGATATGAGGAAGTGGTGATGCAACATGGAGGCTTAAGTGGGTAGGAGAAGAATAAATGAAACAAGATGGGATTGGGAGGGAGACAAACCATAAGTGACTCTTAATCTCACAAAACAAACTGAGGGATGCTGGGGGGAGGGGGTTTGGGAGAAGGGGGTGGGATTACGGACATTGGGGAGGGTATGTGCTTTGGTGAGTGCTGTGAAGTGTGTAAACCTGGTGATTCACAGACCTGTACCCCTGGGGATAAAAATATATGTTTATAAAAAATAAAAAGTTTAAAAAAAATAATAAAGAAATATTCTGCCAAAAAAAAAAATCCAATTTATAATTGCCCCCAAACAATAAAATATCGAGGAACAAACTTGAGCAAGGAGGCAAAAGACCTATCCTCTGAAAACTATAAACAGCGATGAAAAAAATTGAAAACACCAAGGAAAAATCATTCCATGTTCATGGATTAGGAGAAATCCAATATTGCTAAAAAGTTCACACTACCCAAATTAATCTACAGATTTAATATAGTTCCTACCAAAATACCAACAACATTTTGTAAAAAGATTTTATTTATTTGAGAGCAGAGACAGAGAGAGAGAACAAGTGGTAGGAGAAAGTAGGGGAGCCCAATACAGGGATTGAATCCAGGACCCTAGGATCATGACTGAGCTGAAGGTAGACATTTAGCCAACTGAGCCATCCAGGCCCCCCAACAATCCAATTTATTTGAGAGAGAGAGAGACAGAGAGAGAGAGCACAAGTGGTAGGGGAGAGTAGAGGAGCCCAATACAGGGATTGAATCCAGGACCCTAGGATCATGACTGAGCTGAAGGAAGACATTTAGCCAACTGAGCTATCCAGGCCCCCCAAAAATCCTAAAATTTGTTCGGAACAGCCAAAAAAATTATGAAAAAGTAACATAAAACTGGAGGTATCATGATTGCAGATTTTAAGCTATATTACAAAGCTATAGTCATCCAAACAGTATAGTACTGGTGCAAAAACAGACCTATGGAAAAGAATAGAAAGCCCCAAATTAAATACATGACTATATGCTCAATTAATCTTCAACAAAGGAGGCAAGACATTGCCATGGGGAAAAGTTTCAGCAAATGGTTTTGAGAAAACTGGACAGCTACATGCAAAAGAATAAAAGTGGACCTCTTCCTTACACCATATACAATAATACTTTTGAAATGGATTAAAGACCTAAATGCAAAATTGAAACCATAAAAATCCTACAGTAAACATGGGCAGTATCCTTTTTGACATTGGCCATAACAACTTTTTTCCAGATATGTCTCTTGGGCAAAAGGAAACAAAAGCAAAAATAAACTATTGGAACTATATCAAAATAAAAAGCTTCTGTGCAGTGAAGTAAACAATCAATAAAACTAAAAGACAACCTAGTGAATGGGAGTAGGTATCTGGAAATGACTTATTTGATAAAGGATTAGTATTCAAAATATATAAAGACCTTATAAGAGTCATCACCCAAAACCCAAACATTCCAATTTATAAATGGGCAGAAGACATGAACATGCATTTCCCCAAGGAAGACACTCAGATGACCAACAGACACATGAAAAAATGTTCATTATCATCTACTCTCAGGGAAATGAAAATTAAAACTACAATGAGATATCAACTCATACTTGTCAGAATGGTGAACATCAAAAACAAAAAATAAGTGTTGGTGAAGATGGGGAGAAAAAGGAAACCGCATGCACCCTTGGTGGGAATGTAAACTGGTGCAGTCACTGGGGAAAACAGAATGAATTTTCCTCAAAAAAATTAAAAATAGGGACACCTGTGTGGCTCAGTGGGTTAAGCAGCTGTCTTTGGCTCAGGTCAGATCCCGGGGTCCTGGGATCAAGTCCCTCATTGGGCTCCTTGCTCAGCGGGGAGCCTACCTCTCTCTCCACCTCTGTCTGCCTCTCTACCTGCTTGTGTGCTTTCTCTCTCTCTTTCTGACAAATAAATAAATATATAAAATCTTTAAAAAAATTTACAAATAGAATTATCATATGATCCAGTAATCCCATTCCTGGGTATTTTCCACAAAGAATATGAAAATATGAATTTGCTAAGATATATGTACCCTATGTTTATGGTAGCATTATTTATTATAGCTGAATTATGGAAACAATCCAAGTATTCTTCAATAGGTGAACATATAAGGAAGTGGGAGATTATATATAGATATATGTATATATATATATATATACATATATATATGTATATATTACATTATATATCTATCTATATAATAGAATGTAGTATTACTCATCCATAAAAAGAATGAAATCTTGCCACTTACAAATACATGAAGGAATCTAAAAAGTATAATGTAAGTGAAATAAGTCAGAGAAAGACAAATACATGAATTCACTTGTATGTAGAATTTAAGAAATGGAACAAATGATCAAAGAAAAGGGGACGAAACAAACAAACAAAAAAAGACTTTTAATATAGAACAAACTGAAGGTTACCAGAAGGAACGTGGGTGGGAGATGGGTGGAATTGGTGACCAGGATTAAGAGTACGGTTATCATGATGAGCACTGAGTAATGTATAGAATTGTTGAATCATTTTATTGTACACCTGAAACTAATATAACACTGTATGGTAAATATACTGGAATTTTAAAAAATGTAATTAAAAAAACAACTATGATTAATATGCTAAGGGCTCCAATACATAAATTAGAACAGATAGGCAATGTAGGCAGAGAGATTGGAATCCTAAGAAAAAAATCAATGCCAAAGATAGTAACAGTGACAGAAACAAAGAGTGACTTTTGGGGTTCATTAAAGGACTGGACATGGAAAAGTTCTTGGAGCTTGAGGAGGTAAAAATAAAAACCTCCAAGAGTAAAATAAATATGGGAACAAAGAATGAAAAAATAGAACAGAATACCCAAGAAATGTGGAACAACTATTAAAGATGTAACATATGTGCAATGGGATTACCAAAGGATAAGAGAGAAAGGAGCAGAAATGAAACTGAAGCAACAATGACTGAGAACTTCTCCAAATTAATGTCACACATCAAACTACATATCCAGGAAACTCAGAGAACAAGCAAGATAAATACAAACCCAAACTCAAACCAACCAAACTAAAAAACCTCATACACTACACCTAAGCATATCATTTTCAAACTATAAAAAAGTCAAAGATAAAATCCTCAAACAAGACAGAGAAGAAAGTACCTTGTCTACTGAAGACAAAGATAAAATAATTATGTCCAACTTCTTTTCAGCAATCACAAAAGTAGGAAGAGGGTGAGGTGAAATATCTAAGGTTTGAGAGAAAACACCACCAACATAGGATTTGGCACATTACAAAATTATACTTCATAGATGAAAAATAAAGGCTTTTGCAACAAAAATTGAAGGACTTTATTGCCCATAGACTTACATTTCAAGAAACATTTATTAAAATAAATTCTATAGAAAGAGGAAAAATATGGATATCAAAAACTCAGATCTACATAAAGAAGGGAAAGTATTAGAGAAGGAATAAATAAAAATTAAACAAAATTTTTTGTTTTTCTTTATTTAAAAAAATATCTTTGACATATTGTGAAATTTAAAGTGTACAGCATGTTACTTTGACACACATACATATTGTAATATGATTTCCATTGTAGTGATATTTATTAGATTACTTAATTTGAGTACAATATTGTCTATGTTCATTATATCGTACATTAGATCTCTGTGGCTTATTTATTACTCATTATATGACCAAATAGATAACAGTTTGGTCAAAATACAACAATGCATTTGATGGTATATACTGGATTCTATATCTAACATACAATATATGCTTATACATGCTTATACAAAATACAGTGAATTAAAGCACTGAAAAAATATGGGAAGGACAAATTAGGTTTATTTTATTGTTATAAGTTACTTACACTATCTGTGAAGCTGTATGGTGTTATTTGAAAGTCATCTTTGATTAGCTGTAAATGTATATTGCAAATTCTATGGCAACCACTAAAAAAAAAAAAAAAACCTAAAAGAAAATATAGCTAATATGCTAAGAAAAGAGATAACTTGGAATAAAGGAAAAATACTTAGTTAAAAACATCACAGAAAAAGAGTGAAAGACAAAAATAGAAAAAAATGGGGCAACTGATAGAAAACAGTAACATGGTAAATATTAATCCAGTTATGTCAGTAATCACCTTGAATGTCAATCATCTAAATATGACAATAAAAAGACTGTCGGAATGGATAAAAAAAAAAACCTCGACTATATGCTGTCTGTAAGAAAACAACTTTATTTATTTTATTAAAGATTTTATTTATTTGTTTATTTGACAGTGAGAGACACAGCGAGAGAGGGAACATAAGCAGGGAGAGTGGGAGAGGGAAAAGCAAGCTTTCCGCTGAGCAGAGAGCCCTATGTGGGGCTCAATCCCAGGACCCCAGGACCACGACATGAACCAAAGGCAGATACCCAACAACAGAGCCACCCAGGCACCCCATAAGAGAACAACTTTAAAACATAATGACATACGTAATTTAAAAGTAAGTGAAGAGGAGGAGTCAAGATGGCGGAGAAGTAGCAAGCTGAGACTGCTTCAGCTAGCCGGAGATCAGCTAGATAGCTTATCTAAAGATTGCAAACACCTGAAAATCCATCGGCAGACCGAAGAGAAGAAGAACAGCAATTCTGGAAACAGAAAAACAACCACTTTCTGAAAGGTAGGACCGGCGGAGAAGTGAATCCAAAGCGACGGGAAGATAGACCCCGGGGGGAGGGGCCGGCTCCCGGCAAGCGGCGGAGCAACCGCGCACAAAATCAGGACTTTTAAAAGTCTGTTCCGCTGAGGGACATCAGTCCAGAGGCTAAACCGGGGCGAAGCCCACGCGGGGTCAGCGTGGCCTCAGGTCCCGCAGGGTCACAGAAGGATCGGGGGTGTCTGAGTGTTGCAGAGCTTGCGGGTATTGGAACGGGAGAGCCGGCTACAGAAACAGAGCCGACAGAAACAGAGCCGACAGTAAGCTCACAGCTCGGTGTTACCTTGAACCGATCGCAGGCTCGGTGAGCTCGGAGCGCGGCCAGAGGTCAGGCAGACGGGAGTAACTGGGTGCTGTTCTCTGAGGGCGCACTGAGGAGTGGGGCCCTGGGCTCTCGGCTCCTCCGGGCCGGAGACCAGGAGGCCGCCATTTGTATTCCCCGTCCTCCGGAACTCTACGGAAAGCGCTCAGGGAACAAAAGCTCCTGAAAGCAAACCCGAGCGGATTACTCACCCCGGCCCCGGGTAAGGGCGGTGTAATTCCGCCTGGGGCAAAGACACTTGAGAATCACTACAACAGGCCCCTCCCCCAGAAGATCAACAAGAAATCCAGCCGAGACCAAGTTCACCTACCAAGGAGTGCGGTTTCAATACCAAGGAGAGCAGCAGAATTCCAGAGGAGGAGAAAGCCAAGCACGGAACTCATGGCTTTTTTCCTGTGATTTTTTTTTTAGTCTTGCAGTTAATTTAATTTTTTCTTTTTCATTTTTTTTTTCTTTTTTTCTTTTTCTTCTCGCCTTCGGGTAAAATTTTTTTTTTAACTGTTACCTTTTTCTTTTTTAACGATTTTTTACTAGTTTATCTAATATATATATTTTTTCTTTTTTACATTTTTCTCAGGTGTTTTCTTTTTTTAAAAAAATTTTTTTTTCTTTTCTTTTTTTTTCTTTCTTCCTTTTTGAACCTCTTTTTATCCCCTTTCTCCCCACTCACGATTTTGGATCTCTTCTAATTTAGTTAAAGCATATTTTCCTGGGGTTGTTGCCACCCTTTTAGTATTTTAAAAGTAAGTGAATAAAGGAACATATTTACTGCTAATATTGATCAGAAGGAAATGAAGATTATAATACTAATATTAGACTGAGCAAACTTCAAACAAGGGAAATCACTCTCCAAGGAAACATAACAGTTCTTAGTGTGTGTGAACTTAATAAATGATCATCAAAATATATGAGGCCAAAATTTATGAGGCAAAAACTGGTAGAAGTGCTAAGAGAAATAGATGAATACATTATTATAGTTGGAGACTTCAGCACCCCTTTATCAGAAATGGATAGATCTAGCAGGCAGAAAATCTGTAAGGACACAAGTGAAATCAACATTGTTATTGATCACCAAGCTATAATGGACATCCATAGACTATTTCATCTAACAGCAGATAAACATTCTTCTCAAGCTCATATGGAACATTAATCAAGATAGATCACATGCTGGGCCAAATACAAACCATGACCAAAGGGGTTTTATTACAGGTATACAAGGTTGGTTTATCATCTGAAAATCAATTAATGTAATACTGCACAGCAACAGGCTAAATAAAATCACATGACCATATCAAAAAAAGTATTGGGCAAAATCCAATACCCATTCATGATAAAAACTCCCTGTAAACTAGGAATAGAGGGGAATTTCCTCAACTTGATAAAGAATATCTATTAAAAATCTCTACAGCTAATATTATACTGAATGATGAGAAACAAGAAGCTTTCCCACTAAGATCAGGAATAAGGCAAGGATATCCCCTCTCACCATTCTTTTTCAATACTGCACTCAAAGTATTAGCTAATGCAATATAATAATGAAAGGAAATTAAAAGTATATAGACAGGGAAGGAAGAAATAAAAATGTCTAGTTTGGCATTATTATCTCTGTAAAAAATCCAAATGAATCCATGAAAAATTCTGGAACTAATTAATGATTATTATAAGGTTTTAAGATATAATATTGATGTACATAAGACAATAGCTTTTCTATATACCAACAGCAACTAACAGGTGAAATTTGAACCTGAAAATACAACATCCTTTACATTAGAAACCTCAAAAATGAAATATTTAGATATAAATATATAAAAAGTACAAAATCTACATGAAGAAACACAAAAATTCTGATGAAAGGAATCAAAGATGAAATAGAATTAATTTCTGGTCTATCTATGGAAGATAGTTTTGAAAGAATGAAAAAAGAAGCTATAGATTTAGAGAAAATATTTATAAAAGATAGACCTGATAAAGAGCTATTATCCAAAACATATAAAGAACTCTTTTAAAAAAAAAAAACCCTAAAACTCAAGAGGATAATAACAAACAAACAAACAAACAAAAATAGGCTCCTGGGTGGCTCAGTGGGTTAAGCCTTTGTCTTCGGCTCAGGTCATGATCTCAGGGCCCTGTAATCAAGTCCCACATCAGGCTCTCTGCTCAGCAGGGAGCCTACTTCCTCCCCCCCCCCCTCTTTCTCTCTCTGCTTGCCTCTCAGCCTACTTGTGATCTCTCTCTGTGAAATGAATAAATAAAATCTTAAAAAAAGGGAGAGACTGAAAATAGACCAATGACCTCAACAGACACCTCACCAACGAAAAGATATAAATGGCAAATACACATGAAAGAAATGCTGCACATCATATGTCATCAGAAAATGTAAATCATAACAATAATATACCACTATACACCTACTAGAAAGGCCAAAATCCGGACCATTGACAACAGCAAAGGCTGGCAAGGCTGTGGAGCAACAGGAATTCTTTATTCTGGTGGGAATACAAAACAGTGGATTCACTTTGAATGATTATTTGGTGTTTGTTTTTTGTTTTTTCAAACTGATCATACTCATATCACATAACCTAGTCATTACATTACTTGATATTTACTCAAAGCATTTGGAAACTTATACCCACACAACCCTGTACTTAAATGTTTATAGCAACATTATTCATAATTACCAAAACTCAGAAGCAACTAAAATGTTCTTCAGTGTGTGAATGCATAAACTATTATACATCCAAGCAGTGGAATATTGTTCAGCACTAAAAAGATATGAGCTATCAAGCTATGGAAAGTCACAGAGGAAAGTTAAATGCATATCACTAAGTGAAAAAGCCAATATGAAAAGACTATACACTGTATGATTATAAAGATATTCTGGATAAAGCAAAATGGTGGAGAGAGTAAAAAAGATAAGTGGTTGCCAGGAGTTGGGGGACAGATGAATAGGTGAATTACCAGGATTTTAGGGTAGTGAAACAATGCTGTATGATACAACAGTGGTAAATACATGTCATTATACATTTGTCCAAACCCCCAGAACATACACCAAGAGTGAACCCTAATGTAAACTGTGGACTTTGAGTGGTAATGGTTTGGGGTTCTCAGTTGTAACCAATGTACTAATCTGGGTGGGGAGATGTTGATAATGTGGGGAGGGCAAGGGGTAGAAGGGAAGACTCTGTACCTTTCTTTCACATTTGCTTTAAACCTAAAACTGCTCTAGAAATAGTCTTAAAAAATTAAGAATGGCTGATATAATTGAAACACTGACTAAATGGGTCTATAACACGTTATTTTCACTTGTCATTTCATTTGTTTTAATTAACTTTAATATAAATAAATGAGTTGGTGCCTAAAAATAAATGTCACACCACAAGGAAAACTGGTGTGAAAATTACCAGAGCTGCCATTATGTGAAGCTCTTAGTATTTGGTTTAGAAGTTGGAAGCAAGGTAATCTGGAAGGTAGAAATTCATTTAATTGATATTTATTGAGAACTAAGTATGTGTTGGACACTGTACTAAGCTTTGAAATCAGCAGTGAATAAGGAAGATACAGTCCCTGCTCTCATGGATCATAAATAATATATATTAAATAGACCCATTTTCCCTTTTTTTAGAATGAGGAGTAGGACAAATGATGGAATGAGTGTTTAAAACACTAAGTCCTACAGAGTACTCTACCACAGTTTTCTAATTAAAGTATAAATGAATAACCTTAAGCAACCAAAATAGAAATCTGAACTTTAAAAGTGTCAATCTGTCTCCAATTTTAACCAAAATTGTGAGTCAGAATAATCCCATGGGATATTTTCAAAATTAATGACTCTGATGCTCATTAGGGTTTCTTTCTTTTCCTTCTCCCCCTACTATCACTTCCCCTGATTAAAAATAAAGTAAAACAAAACCAAAAATCTCTCAACAAATATTAGTAGTCAACATCTTAATTATTGGCTTGATTTTAAGCTTTCAAAAACTCAATGATGTAGGATTATAAATCTCAGACCCAGTAGCCTTGAGCAGTTACCAGTTTGCATCACTAAAGACTCAATATTGCCTCAGCAAGTGTACATCCAAGTTATTCCACACCTGGCCAATGGTAAAGAATCTGTCTTAATTCCAGCTCTGATTTCCAGCAGATTCATTACTGCTCACAAAGAAGTTTCCTGCAACCCAATAAAACCCCAGAAGTTTAGGCTCATGCATGGAGTGCTCCTTCAGTACCAGAAAATATATGTTGACAACAGTGGAATATCAAGCAGGAGATTTCTGGATAATAAGTCTAATATTCCTCCATGTTTACCACTCCGTCCCTGGAATTGAAAATGGCTGGATTCCTGGGAGAAGCCACTGTATCTCAGAACTGTGAAACTCAAGTCAGGGTCAACAGACATGGACCACATCATTCCCCAAACAAAATAATATTAAGCCCTAAAGTCAAATCTCATACTGTGCTCATATTTGAAAGGACCTATTTTATATTTTTATATTTTAGTAAGAGGCTTACATTGGGGTTAAACAAAAACCTTGCTGTTTAACCCTTAAACTGTCCATGCTCTCCTTCCCCCAGGAGATTCACTTAAAAACAAGTCCCAGAAACTAGCTCCAGGTAACAAAGCCCAGATACAAGGGTGGGTCAGGCCAGGTGGAGATATCCATCAGTGGGGGAGGGTTGCATACTACCTCCCTAGCTACCAAGGAGTATGGGTCCCCGCCCTTTGGTTACTTTTTTGGCCCCAGTCCTAATCAAGGTATAATAGACTGGTTCAAATATCTACTAGGGTAAATTGTAATTCAATTGGTCACTTAGCATCACTGTGGAGTTTCCTGTGTGTGTTATACCATCTCATTGGTCACTTATGCATGGCCAGGCCCTACTGCATGGCCTTTGCCCTTAAAAGCTAGACTGTGAAACAGAGAAGGGTCACCCTCTCTTGTAAGAGGTGCATCCCTGAACGTTTGGTTAGATTCTTGATGCTTGGTGCGAAATAAAGCTTTGCTTGACTTTCTCTTTATATCAGTCAAACTCCTTTAATCACAGACCCGTTATTGGGGCATAACAATATTTAATATCACTTCACTTAAAGTGGAGCACAGATTTACACCTTTGAGCTGTCTCCCAACTCCACTTCATATTCTTATATAGTTTGAATACTCTGCTTCCTCAACCAAACTCTTTCCCCATGCTTGGCCCACCAGCTATTACTCTATGTAATTAGTAGATATACCCTTGCCCTCCAATTCCACCTTAAATGCTCCCAATTAGGCAGTATTGCAATTCCAAAGAGCAAATGTGAGCACCCTGAGATATTGGGCCACAGAGTAGTTTCATTGGGATAAGGACACTTCTGAATCCCTGTACTCCTGGAAAATGAAGCAGCAGTTAGATTCACCTAGAAGCCACCACACAAGTTCAACTGCCTGCTAGACACTTCAATCTTTTTTTTTTTTTCATTTATTTTCAGCATAACAGTATCATTATATTTTCACCACACCTAGTGCTCCATGCAATCCGTGCCCTCTATAATACCCACCACCTGGTACCCCGACCCCCCAACCCCGCCACTTCAAACCCCTCAGATTGTTTTTCAGAGTCCATAGTCTTTCATGATTCACCTCCCCTTCCAATTTACCCCATCCCTCTTCTCTTTAACTCCCCATGTCCTCCATGCTTTTCTTTATGCTCCACAAATAAGTGAAACCATATGATAATTGACTCTCTCTGCTTGACTTATTTCACTCAGCATAATCTGTTCCAGTCCGGTCCATGTTGCTACAAAAGTTGGGTATTCGTCCTTTCTGATGGAGGCATAATACTCCATAGTGTATATGGACCACATCTTCCTTATCCATTCAACCATTGAAGGGCATTTTGGTTCTTTCCACAGTTTGGCGACCATGGCCATTGTTGCTATAAACATTGGGGTACAGATGGCCCTTCTTTTCACTACATCTGTATCTTTGGGGTAAATACCCAGGAGTGCAACTGACTAACTCACAGGAATACTTAAATGTCTGGACAGATTATTCCTGTTTTGGTAGAATGATTGTTGGATTCAGTTTCAGGATAACACACTATTATGAAATGAAATGGAAATCTTGTCATATTAGTAAATTTGTAAAACTAGGATTTATTTTTCTAAAGTCATATTCACTTTTATTACAATTATCTATCCTCATATTTTAAAATAATGTCAATTATTATTAAAATATGATGTGATTCTATAGCTTACTGATGCAGAAAAATAAGCCCTCAGACAACTTAAAGCCCTCATACAGTAGTCATTTCAAGTCAACCAGGTGAGTTGAAGCTTACAGGTTTCTGTCACTTTTGAAAAGAATTCATTAAGAAATTTATGTTTCATTCTCTGGGTTTCCTTATCTGTAATTTTGTGCATAGAAATAAAACAACTTGATTATCAAAACAAAGGCCATCTAGAAGACCCAGAATATGCTGATCTCAACTTTTTGAGATGATTACCTAAACAAAACATTTAAAAACCTTTTTGAGACTTCTGGACCCATTGAGAATATATGTATAGATCCTTGCAAATTTTGAGAACTTTTCCATGGTTTATTACTGCACAAACAATCAAGAGCTCCATCTGTTTGCTAGGATAGAGAGATTCCCATAAGATGTTAGACTGATCCACAATCTTGATTGGATGCATATGCTTACAAATCTTTTGCAATTACCAGCTATAAACTTTACTGAAAGGTCTTTCTTCTGGCAGGTTATGCTAATATTTAAAAGATTACATAAAATACTGCCCCCTCTTTCTGATATTTAGCAATCCTACTCCCACCATCTATGTTAATCTATGTTACATTATAATTATAATTAAAATATAATAAAATCCTGTCAAAAATTAACACTAAATAAATCAAAATCCCAGCAAGGTTTTAAAAATGGAAGTTGATAATCTGACTATAAAATTGGTATGATTTGCAAAAGGCCAATAAATGACATTCTTAAAGAAGAATTAAATAAAAGAAAGTATTATACAGATACCAAAACTTAATATAAAGCTATAAGAAGACAGTAAGAGTGAAACAAGAAAAGAAAATACACCAATAGAAAAGGTGTGTCCAAAAACAACCCATGCATAAGAGGACACATCATCTATGACAAAAGAAGTACTAAAGATTAGTGATAAAAATTAGTGATGGTGCTAGGTCAATTGTACAGCATATGTAAAAGGTAAATCTTGAGATCTGTTTTATACGACCTACAAAAATCTATTCCTGACAGAATTATCTTGGAATTGTAAAAAATAAATATTTCATAAGATAAATTATTTTTATGAACTTGAGGTAGGAGAGGTAGGAAATGATCTCTTCCTTTTTTTTTTTAAGATTTATGTACTTATTTGGAAAAAGGAAGGGCCAGAGGGAAAGAAGTAGATTCCCTATTAAGCATGTGGAACCCACACAGGGCTCAATCCCATGACTCTGAGATCATAACCTGAGCCAAAACCCAGAGTTGGATGCTTTTTAAAAAAAGATCTTATTTATTTTGGGAGAGAGAGAGAGAGAGGCATGAGGTGAGGAGGGGCAGAGGGAGAGAGAGAATCTCAAGCAGATCTAAAGTCAGAGTGCTGAGTGCAGAGTCCATTGTAGGGCTTGATCTCAACCCTGAGACCATGACCTAAACTGAATTCACGAGTTGGATACTTAAATAATTTAATCACACAAGCACCCTAGAAATTATTTCTTGACCAGATTATAAAAAGCAATACATATAAAGGAGGAGATTGATAGACTAGACTACATTCAAATCAAGGATTTTTTAAATCAAAGACGCCATCGTGGAGTGTAGAGGCACGTGACAGTGTGAGTAAATATATGCAACATATACAACTGACAAAGGTCTCACATTCAGAATATGTAAAAACCTCCTAAAACTTAATAAGAAAAAGTCAAATGATCTAAGAGAAAAAGGAATAGTTCTGAGAGGGCAACTTACAAAAGAAAGTATGTAAGTGGTATTTACTTTCATTAATAAATATATCAGAGCAAATGAAAATCACAATAATGAGGCACCACAACATATAGAACACTAGCTAAAATTGAAGAGACTGACAGTCCCTCAGTATTCACATGGATGCAGAGCAACAACTCATTTGCTACAGGAGGAAGCAGGTGTATACTAGTATACAGGTGTATACTAGATCTAAAAATTAGCATACCCTGGGATACCTGGGAAGATGACAAGAGTAGATGACCCTAAGCACACCTAAACGCATAGATAATACTAAATAACACTTGCATCAAAGTAAATAGCACAGAAAATGACTCCAAGTCTGGCAAAACAAATCCCACTAAACTAACTGTAGAAGAGAGGCCACATGGAAGAGCATATGAAGGGCAGAGACACGGTTCCTAAACAGTCCCCTGGGATTATCGCCAGATGGAAGTGGTGCCATGGGTAAAGAGAGGAGAGAGAAACAGGCCCTCACACTGGGGAACCTGAAGGGGCAAGACAAATCACCATAATATTTGGCTTTGAAAACCAGAAGGGCCAAATTTTATAAGTACTTATAATCAGTGGGACTTTAACCTGGGATTTAAAAAAATTAGTAGGCCTGGCTCTGGGAGAGGTGGAAGGTCCATAGGAAAGCATCCCTACCCTTAAAGAGACAACACACCAAATAGTCCTACAAGATACAGCATAGAAGTAACAGCTTGAAAAACATGTGAGGCATATGGGTGAGAGAGTTGTTTACTCATCTCAGAGCATGTCCTAGAGGGATTAGGTCACTGGCAGAATCCTGCAGGAACAAAGGAAATGGCAGGCACCATTTCAGTCCCCATGTCTCCCAGCATAAACACACAGCCACTTCACTACTTAACTTGATTAACAGTGTGCCCCATTCCCTCCATCCAGGTGGGCCTCTGTCCCAGCACTGCAGATACCCTCCCCTAGAAAACAAATGTGAAGACCCTGAAAATCAGCATGCATCCTGCTTCCGTGCACACTACAGATTTGTCTCCTCCAATGCACTCTTGGCCAGAGACCAACCAAAGCAGTATCACAAAACTGGAAACAAGCAGCCTTGACAAGAGCCAGCACCACTCCATACTGAGTCCTGCTCAAGGGAGAGTGAAAGATAACTACACACAACAGTAAGACCACCCAACCCAGAAGTAGGCTGGTAGCAAACAGCTGGTCTGAATGTAGCCCCAACCACCAATGAAACCTTCTCAGGGGAAAACACTATGCAAATGCGTGCTATTGCATCTTTGACAAACAACTGGGCTGACTCAACTTCAGCCCAAGGTGGCCCCAGACTAGCCTACTAACACCACAGGGACTGAAACCTGCCCACAACAAGCAAAGAGAGCCATTACAGACAACTGTACTAAAAGAAAAATGGCTCAGCCATAACATCAGGGTACATGTAATACACATAGGAAACACAACTGAAGTGCCAGGTTCTGGTGAACAAGGGACACGTCACTGTAGAGCACCATAGGACCTCTTCTTCATAAGGACACTACTTTAGAGAGAAGGAGACATAGCTAACTTTCTTAATACCTAGAAACATACATAAAGTGTTAGACATAATGAGGAGACAGAAAAAATATCAAAGAAGAGGACAAAAACACAGCAAGAGAACTAAATGAAATAGGGATGAGTAATATGCCTGATAGAGAATTTAAAGTAATGACCATGAAGCTACTGGGTTTGAGAAAAGAGTGGAGGACAACAGTGTCTCACCAAAGAGATAAAGATAAAGATAAAGAGTGGAGGGCATCAGTGTCTCACCAAACAGATAAAGGAGAATCAATCAGAAATGAAGAGCATAATAAATGGAGTTCAAAGTACACTAGATAGTATAAATACCAGACTAGAGGAAGGAGAAGAATGAATTAATGGCCTCAGGACAGTGTGATGGAAAATAAGCAAACTGAACAGGTGAAAAAAAAGAATTTAGGCAAAGTGAGAATAAACAGGGATTCCAGTGATGCCATGAAGCATAATGACATTAATATTAGAGTGATTCCAAAGGAGAAGAGAGAGAAAAGGGGGCAGAAAATTCATTTGAGGAAATAATAGCTGAAAACTTCCTGAATATGGGGACAGAAATAGAAATCCAGACTGAGAAGGCACAGAGATGGCTCAATAAATCAACCAAAAGAGGTCCACACCAAGACACACAGTAATTAAAACTGCTAAAAGGTAGTAGTAAAGAGAGAATTTTTTAAAGCAGCAAGAGATAACAGTTCCATACAATGGAAACCCTGTTAGGTTGTCAGCCTGATTTTTTTAAAAGAGTTTATTTATTTATTTGAGAGAGATACAGATAGTGAGAGAGAGCAGGAGTGGGGAGGAGAGAGAGAAGTGGGCTCCCTGCTGAGCAGGGAACCCAATGCAGGGATCCATTCCAGGACCCTGGGATCACGAACTTAGCTGAAGGCAGATGCTTAATGACTGAGACACCCAGGTGCCCCTGTAAGCCTGATTTTTCAGCAGAAAATATGCAAGCCAGAAATGAGTGGTATGATATATTCAAAATGCTGACAAAAGAAAAAAAAGAACACCTTGCAACTTAAAATAGTGTATCCAGCAAAGCTATCATTCAGAACAGAAGGAGAAATAAAAAATTTCCTAGATAAAAATTGAATGAGTTCATGACATTAAAACAATCCAAGAAGAAATGTTGAAGGTGACTCTTCTAGTGCGAAGGAAAAGTCATAATTTAAGAAAAGCAGGAAGCACAAACGCAGTAAAAGTAAGCTTATCTGTTAAAATTAATCAAAGGACTCACAAAAGAAAAAGATGTAAAGTACGGCATTAAATACCTAAAACGTGACAGGGAGATGAGGCAAAAATGGGTTCAAACTTAAGCAAACATCAACTTAATACAGACTGCTATATGCAGGTGTTATATACAAACCTCTTGGTAATGCAAAATCAAAGAAGTAATAGATATACAAAAAGTAAGGAGAGAATAATCCAAGTAAATCACTAAAGAGAGACAAGTTATTGTGAGAGAAGAGAACAAGGAAGAAAGGAACAAAGATGATCTATAAAAACAACCATAAAACAAGCAACAAAATGGCAGTAAGTACATACGTGCAAATAATTATTGTGAATGTAAATAAACTAAATGCATCAATTAAAAGACATAGGATGATGGAATGGATAACAAAGAAAAAAACACTTACATGCTAGCCAGCATGTAAGTGTTCATATAGGTATTTTAGGTATTCATATACCTAAAGATACACACAAATTGAAAGTAAAGGATGGACAAATATTCATCATGCAAATAAGTGTGAAAAGAAAGTTGGAGTAGAGAATCTTATATTGAATGAAACAGACTTTATAACAAAGATGATGGGGCGCCTCGGTGGCTCAGTGGGTTAAACCTCTGCCTTTGGCTCAGGTCATGATCCCAGGGTCCTGGGATTGAGCCACGCATCAGGCTCTCTGCTCCACAGGGAGCCTGCTTCCTCCTCTCTCTCTGCCTGCTATTCTGCCTACTTGTGATCTCTGTCTGTCAAATAAATAAATAAAATCTTTTTAAAAAAATAAAACAAAGATGATAATAAGAGACAAAATAGGGCAGTACTTGATAATATAAAGGAAAACCCAACAAGAAGGTATAGCAAATGTAAATATTTATGCACTCAACACAAGAATAAACAAATACATAATATGATTAATAACGAGCATAAAGGTAGTAATTGATAATAAATCAATTATAGTAGAGGGATTTAACACCCCCACTTACATCACTGGAGAGCTCATCCAAACAGAAATTCAACATAGAAACAGGGAACTGAATCACACATTGGACTGATGGATTTAACAGATACACTGAGAACATTTCATGCTGAAACAGCAGAATACACATTCTTTACAAGTGCACATAGAATATTCTCCAGAATATGTCACATATTAGCTCTCAAAATAAGTCTCAACAAATTAAAAAATATCAGTCATACCATGCATATTTCCTGACCATAATGTTATGAAACTAGAAACCAATCACAAGAAAAAAATCTAAAAGAGCACAGACATATGAAGGTTAAATAACATGCTATGAAACAATGAATGAATCAACCAAGAAATCAAAGAGGAAATAAAAAATTACATGGAGACAAAGGAAATGAAAACACAATGGTCCAAAATCTTTAGGATGCAGCAAAAGACGTTCTGAGAGGGAAGTTTATAGCAAGACAGGCATACCTCAAGAAGCAAGAAAAATCTCAAATAAACAACCTAATCTTACAATCTAGAAAAAGAAGAACAAAACTGAAAACAAGTAGAAGAAAGGAAACTGTCAAGATGAGACTAGAAATAAACAAAATAGAAACTGAAAACAAACAAACAAACAAACAAAGAAAATGATAGCACAGATCAATGAAACCAGGAGCTGGTTCTTTGAAATGCTCAACAAAATTGATAAAACTTTAGCCAGATTCATCACAAAAAAAAAGAAAGAAAGAAAGAATGAAAGAGGGAGAGACAGATAGAGATACAGAGAGATGAGAAAGAGAAAGAGAGAAAATCAGACTGAAAGAGAAGAAATAACAACCCACACCACAGAAATACAAAGGATTATAAAAGAATATTATGAAAAATTACACATGTGGACATTGGACAACCTAGAAGAAGTGGATAAATTTCTAGAAACATACAACCTCCCTAAATTGAATCAGGAAGAGATAAAAAATGGGAATAGATCAATTTCCATCAATAAAAGAATAAGTAATTAAGAAATTCCCAACAAATAAAAATTCAGAACCAGAGGGATTCATAAATGAATTCTACCAAATATTTCAATTCTTGCAAGTCAAACAACATGATACATCACATCAATAAGAGAAAGAACACAAATTATATGATCAACTTAATAGATGCAGAAAAAACATTTGAAAAAATACAGCCAATCATGATAGAAAGCTTGTAGGTTTACAGGAAACATATCTCAAACAAGTCTATAAATGAAAAATATATCGCTTACCTCATACTCAATGGTGAAAAACAGAAAGATTTCCCTCTAAGGTCAGGAACAACAGAAGTATGTGCATTCTCACCACTCATTCAACATAGTACCGGAAGTTATACCCAAGCAATCAGACAACAAAAAAAATAAGAGGTGTATAATTGGTGAGGAAGAAATAGAACTTTCACCATTTAACAGAGGACATGATACTATATGTAGAAAACCCTAAAGATGTCACCAAAAAAAAAAAAAACTATTAGAACAGATAAATGAACTCAGTAAAGTTGCAGGATAAAAAAAATCAATATACAGCTATCCACTGCATTTCTATATACTGGTGATGAATCGAAAGAGAAATTAGGAAAACGACCCTATTTACAATTGCCCCAAATTAATAAAATACCTAGGAATAAACTTAACCAAGGAGTTCAAAAACCTGTACTGAGAACTATAAAACACTGATGAAAGAAATTAAAGAAAACAGAAACAAATGGAAGTCATTCCATGCTTATGGATTGGAAGAACAAATATTGTTAAAATGTCCATACCACCCAAAGCAATCTAGAGATTTAATGCAATTCCTATCACAATGCCAACAGCATTTTTCACAGAACTAGAACAAACAAACCTAAAATTTGTTTGGAATTCCTACAGACTCAAAATAATTAAAGTAATCATGAAAAAAATAAATAAATAAAACAAAGCTGGAGGTAACACTATTCCAGTGTCAAGCTATATTACAAAGCTGTAATCATCAAAATAGTATGGTACTGGCACAAAAACAGAGAGGATCAATAGGACAGAATGGAAAGCCTAGAAATAAATCTATAATTATATGGTCAATTAATGTATGACAAAGGAGGCGACAATATGCAATGGAAAAAGATAGCCTCTTCAACAAATGGTTTTTGGAAAACTGGACAGCTACATGCAAAAGAATGAAACTGGACCACTTTCTTACACGATACACAAAAATAAACTCAAAATAGAGGAAAGACCTATTTGTGAGATCTGAAACCATAAAAACCCTAGAAGAGAACACAGGCAATAATTTCTCTGATATTGGCCATTGCAACTTTTTTTCTAGATATGTCTCCTGAGGCAAGGGAAGCAAAAGCAAAATAAAGTATTGGGACTACATCGAAACAAACAAACAAAAAAACCTGCTACACAGCAAAGGAAACAATACAAGTGAAAGATAACCTACTGAATAGGTAAAGATATTTGCAAATGACATATCTGATAAAGGCTTAGTATCCAAAATATACAAAGAACTATAGAACTCAGCACCAAATAATCCAACTTAAAATGGGCAGAAGACAGAAAGAGCCATTTCTCCAAAGACGACATCCAAAGGGCTAACAGATACATGACAAGATGCTCAACATCACTCATCATCAGGGAAATGCAAATCAAAATCATAATTACACCTCACACCTGTCAGATGGCTAACGTCAAAAAATAAAAAAATGGTGTTGGCAAGGATATGGAGAGAAAAGTGCTCTCATCTACTGTTAGGAGGAATGTAAACTGGTATAGCCACTGTGAAAGACAATATGAAGGTTACTTAAAAAATTAAAAATAGAACTACCTTTGATCCATAATTCCACTTCTGGTATTTATCCAAAGAATATGAAAACCCTAACTTGAAAGGATCTATGCACACCTATGTTTATTGGAGCATTATTTACGATAGCAAAATTATGGAAGTGTGCCTTGGTAGATGAATTAATAAAGAAGGCGTGGTATATACATACAATTACATATTATTCAGGGATAAAAAAGAATGAAATATTGCCATTTGTAAGAACATAGATGGATCTAGAGTATATAATGCTAAGTAAAATAAGTCAGCCAGAAAGAAAAAAATACCATATGATTTCACTGGTACATGGTAATTTAAGAAACAATATAAATGAACAAAGGGGAAAAAAGAAACAAAAAATACTCTTGGGCACCTGGGTTGCTCAGTTGGTTAAATGTCTGCCTTTGACTCAGGTCATGATCCCCACATTGTCCTCCTTGCTTGGCAGGGAGCCTGCTTCTCCCTCTCCGTTCTGCCTCTGCCTGCTGCTCCCCCATCTGTGCTCTCTGTCAAGTACACAAAATATTTAAAGAACAAACAAAAATCCAGACTCAACTATAGAGAATAAATAGATGTTTATCACAGGATAATTGGCTGTTGGGATGGGTGAAATAAGTGATGGGGATGAAAAGTACACCTATTTTGATGAGCACTGAGTAATATATGGAATTGTCAAATCACTAATTATACCCCTAAAATGAATATAACACCATGTATTAACTGCATTGGAATTAAAATTTAAATAAAATTACTATATCTTAGCATTCAGTTATTCTACTCTTTTGGTAATGGAAAACCAGGCACAGGTACATCAAAAGTACACATGTACAAGAATGTGTGTGTTCTTATTTGTCTTAGAGAAAAAAAAAATACCTTGAAAACTAAATGAGGCTTCTGTTTTCCAACTTGGAAGTCCTCACTTCCAAGAGGAATAAAGCTGAATAAATAGAGCACCAATGACTTTTTCTTAGATTCATCCAAGAGTTGTGTCACAAGGTTGACCAATGCCTCCCAAATTGGTGACAGGTGAATACAGAGAATCACAGCATACTGGGAACAAAAGCCCTGGAAAAGCTGGCTGCTGGAGTCAACCAAGGTAGGAAAAGTTAAATTATAATCAACAAATTCCTGGAAGATCAATATGCACAATGATGGAGAGTTAAAAATTAGGACTGGGAGTCTTAGGGGCCCCACCATTCCATGAGTTACCTCTATGAATCCCATCAGGAGCTCCCTGAAGATCAGGGAGCTTCCTTTAGGGAAAGGAGAATTAACGACTCTGAAATACGCCGAGAGCATTTTATACTTCTTAACACAAGCCCACCCTCAAAGGAAACTATTTCACGAGAACCTAACCACTTTGGGTTTTACCAGATACTGACAGTACTGGGGGAAGAGAATTATTGAACTCCAAATTCCTCTAGTGCTCCTGTCTCACCTAAGCAGAGATGGGAAGTGGCAGAGAAGCACTTGTGAAGGTCAAAGCCCAGGGGCATAGGATTACTAAAAGATTGAGACCTAATCATGAGAGTATAGAACACTTCTCCTCACCCCACTCCTTACTACCACCTCAACAATGCTCCTGCACAAAAGATTACAAAGGGAAGACTATAAGCCTTAGTCCTATTTTAAGAAATTTCAAGGAAAACACAAAGGCGTGAGGGATTAAAAAAAAAAAAAAAAAAGTGATACTGATGAAATTTTGGCCTTTAACACTTACAGCTACAGCAAATAGCAAACACAGCTCAACTCCTAGCCAGGCAAACATAAAACCTTCTGCTCACGACCTCTTTACATAGATCCTTTTACTGAGAACATTGTGTCCAGGTTTCAACAAAAATTTAAAAGACATGCTAAAAACAAAAAAAAGCACAGCCTAAACAGATAGAGCCATCAGAACCAGACTCAGATAATGCAGAGATTTTGGAATTTTAAAACTGGAAATTTAAAATAGCTATAATTAATATAATAAGCGCTCCATGAGGAAAAGTGGACAACATGTAAATATAAGTAAGTAACGTAAGTGGAGAGAGAAACACTCTGAAAAAAAAAATCCAAAGAAAACAACAGAAATCAGAAACACTGTTACAGAAACGCAGAATAACTTTGCTCAGTTGGTTAAGCAGCTGCCTTCCACTCAGGTCATGATCCCAGCGTCCTGGGATCGAGATCGAGTCCCACATTGGGCTCCTTGCTCGACAGGGAGCCTGCTTCTCCCTCTGCCTCTGTCTGCCATTCTGTCTGCCTGTGCTCACTCTCTCCCCCTCTCTCTCTCTGATAAATAAATAAAATCTTAAAAAAAAATAAATAGTCCATAATTGGACTAGGCATAGCCAAGGGAAGAATCAGTGAACTCAAAGATAGATCAATAGAAATTTAAAAGCAAAGAGAAAAAAATAGTGAAAGAAACAGAACAGAGCATTCATGAATTGTGGGACAATTAAAAAATGTAGAACCAATGTGTACTGAGAATATAAAAAAGAGAAGAAGGAAAAAAACAGAAAAAAAAATACTTAAAGTAATGGTTGAGAATTTTCCAAAATTAATGACATACACCAATCCACATATCCAGGAAACCTGGAGAACACTAAGTAGGCAAATATTTAAAAATCTACATTTAGGCATATTTTATTCAAACTTCAGAAAATCAGAGACAAGGAGAAAATCTTGAATGAACCTGGGGGTGAGGAGGAATGCCTACATACAGAGGGACAAGAATAAGAATTACATCAGATTTCTCTTCAGAAACCATGCAAGGAAGTATGAAAAAACCACCAACTAAAAATCTATTTCCAGAAAAATTATCCTTCAAAAGTAAAAAAGAAATAAAAATTTTCTGAGACAACAAAAATTAAGGGAATTTGTTGCCAGTAGTTCTGCCGAACAAGAAATGCTAAGAGAAGTTCTTCGGAGAGGAGGAAAATGATATAGGTCAGAAACATTTTTTTGGTAAAGATTTATCTACTTATTTGAGAGAGAGAGAGAGAGAGAGAGAGAGCAGTGAGGAGGGGCAGAGGGAGAGGAAGAGAGTTTTAAGCAGACTCCATGAAGAACGCAAGTCCTGACACAGGGCTCAGTCTCATGAGAGACTGAGAATGGTATAGAAGTCTTTAAGCAATAGTAAATTGTAATTTCTTGATGTTAATACTATTGTTATAAAACCAGCTCAAGAAAGTGATGGCCAGTGTTCTCTAAGACAAATGCAAATGAGAACTAATTCAACACTTAAAAGCAACTCAGAAAATAAGATAGCAAATGCTTCCCTATTAAATACTTTTATTGCATTTATTTCTATAGAACCATCTCCCCTCTCCCATAAACATGGAAGAGAAAGGAAGAATAGGTGAAGGGAGAAATACCCTGGGAAAAATAGTCCATTGTCTGAAGTTTCAAATGACTGACTTGTAACTAGGAATGGCTGGTGTTTTGTATCCCAATAGGCTCCTGTCAATTCCTTAAAACTTAAGTTTAGCAGTTCTTTTAGATGCAATGCTTTTGAATGCCATGGGTTGTTGGATACCTTAATTTGAGCTTCATGGAGAGAAAGCAACAATTTGCAGACCTCCATCCTCTACTGCTCAAATTATGGGATAGGGGAGATGGTTCTATAGAAATAAATGTCTGAAGACTTTACACCATTTTAATTAATTTTAACCACCAATGACCATTTTTCAGACTGGGAAATACATGCTTAGTGAAGCTGAGGATCTTCTTGCAAATCACACAGCTGGTGAGTGACTGAGTTTATGCTGTGTGATTGTTCTCTCAACATCAGCGCTATATGGTTTTCCTTGACTCAGATCTTGAGGCCTCTAGAGTTCTGTTTTAAGGTTAATTATAATTGTGTCTCTCAAATGGACACGTCAAAGTCACATGAGAGATGAAACAATCAAATTGCCTTGTGTAACAATTTTTAGTGCTCTTTGTGAATTAATTTGCCTGCAGTCCCCTAGGTTGTCCTCTGCACAGGCAGGGCATAGTACAAATTCTACTTTGAAAATGTGGACAATAAATGCAGCTGTCCAGAGTGCTGGAAATGCTTACAGCATGTAGAACCCCACAGTGTTTAGCTTTAGAGGAGGCCCTTTGGCATACAGGTTGGCCTTCTTGGTATTATTAGAGCTTTAGCAGAAACCTAATCCAGATTTAAAGCAGAGGACAGAGGCTAGAAAAATGGTCTCCGTCCTCCTCTCCTACTTCATAACAAAAATTTCTTTTGAACTAATTAGCAAAAGTGGAATAATGTCAGGAAGATGAACATTTCATATTTTCTCAAATTCACTTATTATACTAGAAGATTCACCTTTCCCTATCCCAATCCTTTTCTATTAATATATAAATTAATTTATCCAGGAAGTTAATATGTTGACTCTTGTGCATATGTGAGGAGCTGGATATGTATAGAATATATACAAAAAGTATTTTTAAAATTAATATATTTATTGGATAGCTACTATCTTCTTGCATGGTGCTAGAATAAGAAATATGAGTAAAATATTACTTGTCCTTCAAGAGCAAATATATTATTTGGAGATTTAGTCCCAAGCATTTGTTGAATTACCTTCAAGTTTTAAGCACCAAGCAAGTAATAAAGAAGTATCTATTTACCTTTATTTGCTGAATGGTGGAGATAAGTGTGGATGAGGGACACTTGATCCATCCTAGGGGAGGAGAGAGTTTAGGGCTGGTGGGAAGTAGAGAAGGTGAGACATCCCACAGGTTGCAAAAGAAGTGATGACTGAACGGTCTTAAAAGATGAGTGGAAGTTAGCTGGCTAAAGAAAGAGGGTAGGGTAGACTTTCAGAGTGCTGGTACTGAGAAGGACAACAGAGTATACATTTCAGGGGTATATTTCATCAGTGAACACTGTGTATATGGTGAAAACAGCACCCTTTCATTCAAAAAGGTAGAGCAGAAGAAATAAATTCTAAGCTATTGGAGCTAATAAATTCAGAAAGCCCACTTCAGCACTTTGTGGAGTTACCTAAAACATAGACATTAATAAGATTTCAAATGCATAAACTCTACTCTTTCCAGAAGATGTTCTATAGAATATAAGATGTTTGGTATAGTAATAAAAACCACTTAATAAATAGGTTCCAAGATCAAACCAGTTGGGAAAATGTAAATATTCATTGTGAATCTTAAGAAGGGACAAAGTCTACAGTTTTCCAGAAGCTTTGGATAATTTTTCACCTGAGCATCTTGAGAAGCTTGTTCTCAGAATACACACTGGGAAATGACATGTCAGCACATGGATGCTACCTGGCTAGTCTAATAGACCCCATTCTTCCTGAAGGCAAGCTGACTCTCTGAGATCATTCAAGCTAGAAACAGGGTGGAGGGAGACAGCTATAGATACACTAATGATGGGAAGACCCCAAAATGCAGAGTGAAAGTTGTCTAGATAACTGGCTTTTGACTTAACTCACTGTTCATCTGCTGTGTGCTATATATTATATTAGGTCCTTCAGCTCTCCAAAGTGCCAGCTTTCTGCTATGGCGAAGAAGCATCTTCTCTCACTGCTTTGTATATTTTTGACCACTTTAGGCACTACAGTGACTCACATAGATATTAGAGTTAACACTTGTTTTTATAGCTAACCTATTAGTTGAGAGAAAGTAGGAATTTTGGATAGGGATAGGAAAGGTTGATTGGGAAATAATTTGATCCATTTTGGTCCCTAGACACCTCAGAAAATTGTGCCCTCCCCCAAAGTCTAGTTTTCAGAGTCAAAAGAAGGTAGCTAAAATTTCAAATGAAAGCTATGTAAGAGTTATCTCTCATCTATATTGGAGACATCAGGGTAATTGGCAAGGGTTGGTCTCTTAGACAGGACCTGACCTACTTTTGGACATCAAAGGGGAAAAAATAATAAATTTGTCCTGATTCCACAGAGCCTTTTGTTTTACATCACTTGCATAAAATAACTGCTCCATTTACTCTCCTGATGTCAGTATGTATCTCCCAAGTGTTAATTTCAATAGGCTATTCATATTTTTTATTATGTTTAGAGATGTGTAAAATCCTATCTTTAAAAAGATTTTAACAGATCACAGAGGATAGTGCATTCAGTTTGTGTTCTTCCTTTGTTTGTAGAGGTAGCCTTTATTGTCCATCTATTAGGATGCAGAGGATCTATATATATAAAAGAGGAGAAAATGGTAGAGATGGAGGCACTTGGGGTATGTTGAGGGAAGTAGTTCTTGTGTCAATCATGTTCTCTCATGATTGACCATGGATTCTGTGCCTTGTGGGACGTGAGGTTAGGACAGTGCAGCAGTGATAGGGTGAGAGAATTCACACAGGAAAATGTATAGAGAGCAAAATTTTATATTAAGCATGTTATGTCTTCTTCACAGCAATTGTGCTAGGTGTCCGCTATGTCTAGCTTATACCGTTAGCATTATTTTTCATCCATATAGAAATTTATCATATAATTACTTAGTTTTTGAATGTTATATGAACTGTTCAAAATTATCCTTGGCTTAAGTTTGTAAGCAGATTTCAAAATATTCTGTTTTTTTTTTCTTTTAATGATGAGGAAATGATTATTAAAATTTGTTCTAGATTTATAAGTATTTAGAGATAGGTGTTCTATTGTTTAAGAACTTATTTGTGGAGCATAACAAAAAGCATGGAGGACATGGGGAGTTAGAGAGAAGGGGGTTGGGGTAAATTGGAAGGGGAGGTGAATCATGAGAGACTATGGACTCTGAAAAACAATCTGAGGGGTTTAAAGTGGCGGGGGTGGTGGTGGGAGGTCAGGGTATCAGGTGGTGGGTATTATAGAGGTCACAGATTACATGGAGCACTGGGTGTATTGAAAAAATAATGATACTGTTATGCTGAAAATAAATAAGTAAAAAAAAAAAGAATTCTGTTTCTTTAAAATACAGGTAGGTCCTCAAATTAATGCCATGCTTCAACTTGACTTTCTAACCATACATCCCATTTTATTGGACTGTGTTCTTTTTCCAGATAGTAGCATCCATTTGTAATCATATGATTGAAGATGAAATGTTCAATTTGTACATAAAATTCTAGTTTCGTAGAAAGAATACTATGTCTAACTTTTTCAAATTTTAGAATTGCTACTTCAGTTTGGTAGCTACTTATTGAGTATTTTATCTAGTAATTCTATTGGTTATATAATTAAGAAAAGAAAAATATATGGGCCAAAGGATTGGAGGAAATCTTCTGGAAGGAAGTGGTCTTTGATCTAGGCCCTGAAGGATGGATTGAAACCTTCCTTCACCACTGCAGTGGTGGCTGCAGTTCTTATCAATGACACTGGTGATTGAAGGGAAATGATTGGAAATAGAGTATGACTTTGAGACGAGGAATGGCTGAGTAATAATATTTGAAAAGCTAAATGAAGTTCTGTAGGAATGATTTATATAATTTTAAATTGATTATTGCTCATCTACTATCATCTGGTCCTGGGGGATTCCACTGGTTAAAGCATTCATCTAGTGCAAGCCAGATCATGCTTGCTTCTTCTTCGTCGTCGTCTTTTTTTTTTTTTTAAGATTTTATTTATTTGACAGAGATCACAAGCAGGCCCAGAGGCAGGCAGAGAAAGAGGGGGAAGCAGGCTCCCCCCTGAGTAGAGAGCCCAATGCGGGACTCTATCCCAGGACCCTGGGATCAAGACCTGAACTGAAGGCAGAGGTTTTAACCCATTGAGCCACTCAGGTGCCCCTCATGCTTCCTTCTGTCCCAAGGCTATAGACTACACTTACTATCTCAGAAACCTGCAGTGCGGGTCATCAAGCAGGTGGCTATTGACAGGCAACAGGAAAAAACCTGCATTAGCCAGCCCAGGAATCTTCTCTTTTGCCTTTGACAATTATTTGACATGGCATAGATACCAGAACAAAAATTCAGTTGGAATTGCCTTAATATTGTCACTGAATGTATTATTCTAAGTTTTCTGGTAAAGAAGAGAGCAGATTTTTTCACTGATTACAGCCTTTTGATGTCGACTAATTGTTTCTCTTAAATCTTGAATGAAATATCTTCCTGTACTTGAAGAAGATAATACAGATGACCATGAGTTATTTACATATAATCATGTATGAAGTAGTTGTTGGAAAATTGGAATTCAAAAGAGAACAATGGAGAAATGAAATTGTTATACCCAATGAACTTAGCATGTTTTCGTTACACATCTCTTACATGTGAGATTCTGGGCTAGATTCTGTGAGAGAACTGGGGAAACAGATTTAATCCTGGTCTTTACGAATTTTATCTGTAACTACCATTACTGACTCAGTATTCAGGAACACTGCTTCACAATGAAGTCCAGATAACAAGTTAACACATGTGTATGGAGCTTGTGCTATGTGTCAGACTGTATAAAATCCCGGACATTAAGAGTAAGAGCTGTGCCTGGAGAGGACACAAGGGTTAGACCCTAGAAGACAGTATATGCAATGGAGATCTATGTAATTTGAATATAATTTGATAAGTATATAATTCTATCCTAAAACTAAATTTTAAACATTTTGAGAAGAATTGTTTCATCTTTTCTCTTTTCTTACCTTCTTTCTGATCCATAGTTTTCTCCTCTTCTTTTAAACAGTTTACTTAGTACACTCTTTATGTTGATTGCCCTCCATACATAATGATATATAATAAAGTTTTACAGATAATGGAAGTATAAGGTTTAGAGTTATTGTAAAGCTACTGAATAGAATTACATGGCTTTTCATGCTTAGATTTCTTATAATTAGTATAATGCATAATATTTTCTTAATAAGCTTTTTATTATGGGGTTTAATTTTTTATTTTCACTGCTTATGTATCACAGAAAAGGCTATGAAATAAATTGCTCACCTGACGATGATTGAGAGTGAGAATTGGCACTTCAACTTATTTTTAGAGTGTCATTTGTAGTCCTAGATAAAATCACATTCTCCCCAAATCTTCGTATTTTTAGTCTTTATTGTTTTAGTTCATGCTATTAGTGTATCTTATTTTCATTTTAATATGATTGTTCCTGATAACAGATGATCCAAGCTGCTCTTTTAAGTGTTTATTGGCATTTTTGTATCTTCTTTCTGTTCAAATGTTTACCTGTTAAAAAATTGTAAAGTATTTCTTTTTTTATTATTGATTTAAATATTTGTATATTCTACATAAGGAATCTTTGTAAGACTTACGTATTACAGATATTTTTTCTGCAGTCTGAGGTTTGCCTATTAATTTCCCTAATTAATGGTGTTTCGATGGGGGCAAAACTTAGATTTAACATCATCGGCGTTTATTAATTGAAATGGGGTGTGTGTGTGTGTGTGTGTGTGTGTGTGTGCGCATATGGATGTGTGAAAAACATTTGTAATTATGGAGGTACTAACAAAATTCATTTCATCAGTTAGCTTTCTGGAGAATGAATGCTTAGGATAATTATCATCATTATTCACTCCATTGGTCATCTTCAAAAGAGATTTAATGCTGTTTTGAATTCATTAGTACATTGTTTTTGTTTGTTTGTTTGTATATATACATATTTTTATTTCTTATGTCTGAAGACTGATTCAGCGTTTTAGGGTTTGGGATGTATCCTATGTCCCAAACCCTTATAAGCTCCTGTATTTCTCTCTGCAGTAGTAATACAATAATTTTGGATGAAAACAAGGTCGCTCTAAGTATCTAAATTCCTCAAATGGTGAAAGGCCATTTCCTACCTTTTGTAGGTGAAACTAGTGGGTAGTATGCTAACCACACAGACTTTGGTCTGCCCCTGGTAATTGATGGAATTCGTTAGCTGACAGTAGGTACTCAATTGTATTGTGCTCTTTAATGTGGTCTTAACTTATGCTATAATTAGGTTAAGAGGACAGGATTTTCAGAAAATTTTCTTCTGTAAGCAATATTCTGTTACAGATATAAGAGCTTATGCAAATTCTGTGCTTTTTATTCATTTCAGGAAAAAGTCCCTACAATCAAATCAAGTAGCCTTAGAGGGAAGATTTCTGTGCTCAAAGATATGAGGGAGTGACGTCCTTTCCCAAAGCAGGGCTAAGAACTTTGGAAATCAAATTTAGAAACTGATCATAATTTGGTTTCTGTTTCAGGCTCTGATTATTTTAATTTCCCTTTAAGGTAGTATGGGTCTCATAATCCAGTGAGACATGGAAGAGTTGGTGCTGAGTCAAGCAGGGGTTTAATCCAGGCTCCCTCATATCCTGGCTGCTTGACCTTGGAGAAGTTACTTCACTTCTGTGAGACCCAGTTTCTCCATTGTTAAAATTCAGCTAAGATTATATCCAAACTTAGAGGATTATGGAAACATTAATTGAGTTAATTTATATAACTGGTAAAAAATGGACACTTTATTTATTAAATAATAAATTAAATATTATTGCTCTATCTGTGATAGAAATAGTATATTTGAACAGTAACCTTAATTATTCTGTACCTGCCTTTCTTTTTCTGTTCATGGCTAATTATTTCATGACCCTTTATTCATATGGGCTTTTATTAATTAATTTTTTTTCACCTTTGATTTTTAATTTTTATTTTTTATAAACATATATTTTTATCCCCAGGGGTAAGGTGTGTGAATCACCAGGTTTACACACTTCACAGCACTCACCAAAGCACATACCCTCCCCAATGTCCATAATCCCACCCTCTTCTCCCAAACCCCCTCCCCCCAGCAACCCTCAGTTTGTTTTGTGAGATTAAGAGTCACTTATGGTTTGTCTCCCTCCCAATCCCATCTTGTTTCATTTATTCTTCTCCTACCCACTTAAGCCTCCATGTTGCATCACCACTTCCTCATATCAGGGAGATCATATGATAGTTGTCTTTCTCTGCTTGACTTATTTCGCTAAGCATGATTCGCTCTAGTTCCATCCATGTTGTCGCAAATGGCAAGATTTCATTTCTTTTGATGGCTGCATAGTATTCCATTGTGTATATATACCACATCTTCTTGATCCATTCATCTGTTGATGGACATCTAGGTTCTTTCCATAGTTTGGCTATTGTGGACATTGCTGCTATAAACATTCGGGTGCATGTGCCCCTTTGGATCACTACATTTGTATCTTTAGGGTAAATACCCAATAGTGCAATTGCTGGGTCATAGGGCAGTTCTATTTTCAACATTCTGAGGAACCTCCATGCTGTTTTCCAGAGTGGCTGCACCAGCTTGCATTCCCACCAACAATGTAGGAGGGTTCCCCTTTCTCCACATCCTCGCCAGCATCTGTCATTTCCTGACTTGTTGATTTTAGCCATTCTGACTGGTGTGAGGTGATATCTCATTGTGGTTTTGATTTGTATTTCCCTGATGCCGAGTGATATGGAGCACTTTTTCATGTGTCTGTTGGCCATCTGGATGTCTTCTTTACAGAAATGTCTGTTCATGTCCTCTGCCCATTTCTTGATTGGATTATTTGTTCTTTGGGTGTTGAGTTTGCTAAGTTCTTTATAGATTCTGGACACTAGTCCTTTATCTGATATGTCGTTTGCAAATATCTTCTCCCATTCTGTCAGTTGTCTTTTGATTTTGTTAACTGTTTCCTTTGCTGTGCAAAAGCTTTTGATCTTGATGAAATCCCAATAGTTCATTTTTTCCCTTGCTTCCCTTGCCTTTTGCATTGTTCCTAGGAAGATGTTGCTGCGGCAGAGGTCGAAGAGGTTGCTGCCTGTGTTCTCCTCAAGGATTTTGATGGATTCCTTTCGCACATTGAGGTCCTTCATCCATTTTGAGTCTATTTTTGTGTGTGGTGTAAGGAAATGGTCCAATTTCATTTTTCTACATGTGGCTGTCCAGTTTTCCCAGCACCATTTATTGAAGAGGCTGTCTTTTTTCCATTGGACATTCTTTCCTGCTTTGTCGAAGATGAGTTGACCATAGATTTGAGGGTCTATTTCTGGGCTCTCTATTCTGTTCCATTGATCTATGGGTCTGTTTTTATGCCAGTACCATGCTGTCTTGATGAGGACAGCTTTGTAATAGAGCTTGAAGTCCGGAATTGTGATGCCACCAACGTTGGCTTTCTTTTTCAATATCCCTTTGGCTATTCGAGGTCTTTTCTGGTTCCATATAAATTTTAGCATTATTTGTTCCATTTCTTTGAAAAAGATGGATGGTACTTTGATAGGAATTGCATTAAATGTGTAGATTGCTTTAGGTAGCATAGACATTTTCACAATATTTATTCTTCCAATCCAGGAGCATGGAACATTTTTCCATTTCTTTGTGTCTTCCTCAATTTCTTTCATGAGTACTTTATAGTTTTCTGAGTATAGATTCTGTGTCTCTTTGGTTAGGTTTATTCCTAGGTATCTTATGGTTTTGGATGCAATTGTAAATGGGATTGACTCCTTAATATCTCTTTCTTCTGTCTTGCTGTTGGTGTAGAGAAATGCAACTGATTTCTGTGCATTGATTTTATATCCTGACACTTTACTGAATTTCTGTATAAGTTTTAGCAGTTTTGGAGTGGAGTCTTTTGGGTTTTCCACATATAGTATCATATCATCTGCGAAGAGTGATAATTTGACTTCTTCTTTGCCGATTTGGATGCCTTTAATTTCCTTTTGTTGTCTGATTGCTGAGGCTAGGACCTCTAGTACTATGTTGAATAGCAGCTTTCAGTTTTTCTCCATTGAGAATGATATTTGCGGTGGGTTTTTCACAGATGGCTTTGCCAATAAATTTGACAATCTGGAAGAAATGGATGCATTCCTAGAAACATATAAACTACCATAACTGAACCAGGAAGAAATAGAAAGCCTGAACAGACCCATAACCAGTAAGGAGATTGAAACAGTCATTAAAAATCTCCAAACAAACAAAAGCCCAGGGCCAGACGGCTTCCCGGGGGAATTCTACCAAACATTTAAAGAAGAACTAATTCCTATTCTCCTGAAACTGTTCCAAAAAATAGAAATGGAAGGAAAACTTCCAAACTCATTTTATGAGGCCAGCATCACCTTGATCCCAAAACCAGACAAGGATCCCACCAAAAAAGAGAGCTATAGACCGATATCCTTGATGAACACAGATGCGAAAATACTCAACAAAATACTAGCCAATAGGATTCAACAGTACATTAAAAAGATTATTCACCACGACCAAGTGGGATTTATTCCAGGGCTGCAAGGTTGGTTCAACATCTGCAAATCAGTCAATGTGATAGAACACATCAATAAAAGAAAGAACAAGAACCATATGATACTCTCAATAGATGCTGAAAAAGCATTTGACAAAGTACAGCATCCCTTCCTGATCAAAACTCTTCAAAGTGTAGGGATAGAGGGCACATACCTCAATATCATCAAAGCCATTTATTAATTAATTCTTAAGTGAATAGGCATCAAAGCAGTTATGTCTGTCTTTACTTAGTCAACTGAGAATTCAGAGTTGTTTTTATTTCTTGCCACTGAGAAAAGGGCCATGTCAATGTATATGAAATACTTTTATTTTAGATTTTTTAGTTTAGTATTTAGGCAATTTACTCGTTGATTAAAATAATGTTTAATATTTTTCTCAAACAGTCACAATCCATATATGAAAATATATATAACATTTCTCATTTCTGAACAAATATTCCAGCGAGTGTGGACTTTGAACCCGGGGAGTTCATCATTCATTTCTATCACTTTGGAATGAGAAAGAACCACTATGGCCACATCCCATTTATTCTTAACTTAATGAAGTGATACATAAGAAAGCAATTGTTGACACTGTTTATAAGTAATAGTTTTTGATGGCTTCCTTAATTCAGTCTACAGAATAGAAGGGAATATTTAAATGAAAAAGAGAAACAGAGAACAGAAGAAATTGCCATCCATCTATTCCTTAACTGACATTTTAAATAATTTTGAGAAATAAAAAATGGTATTACTTGGATTGGCATTTATTAGTTGAAGTGGTGTGTGTGTGTGTGTGTGTGTGTGTGTATGTGCATATGGATATGTGAAAAACATTTGTAATTATGGCGGTGTTAATAAAATTCATTTCATCAAATGAGAGATGCAGTGGCTTCATCACTCATCTTCCTGCTTCTGAGCTTGCATCTCATTTTTTATTATCAGAAAGCTACCAGACTCCATCTAAAACATAGACCAAGTATTGTCACTACTCAGTTTGAAACCTTCCCCATTGCACTATGAGTAAAAGTCGAAGTTCTTATAATGGTCAACCAGGTCCTATACTCTCTGCTCTCCTTACCTCTCTGCTCTCATCCTCTACCTTTTTTCCTTCTCTATAAGGTGATACTATTTTTGGCCCCTGCTTACACATGAAGAAACAGAGACCCAGAGATTTCTTAATCTAGCTTGCATTCAGTCCATTGTTCATTTATGAAACATTGAATTTCTACTATGTGCACAGCATTAGCCTGTTGTTTTGGGTATAAAGGCAGTTAAAATATTGCATTTATCCTCATCAGCTTCAAGCTAGTTGGGGAGAGGGATGCATAAATTTAATACAATCAAATAGTACATGAGGTACAATCATGAGAGAGTGCACAGGGCATTCTGGAAAACAGAAGAGCGGAACCAACCCCAACCTAGAGAATTAATGCAAGGCTACCTACAGAAGAGGGCTCTGAACCACTGTTAGGGAGGAGTAAAAGTTGACTAAATTTGGAGCGGGGGAGGGCATTCCAGGGAGAGGGCATGGTGAGGACACAGGCACAGAGTATGAAACAAGGTGATAAATGGACACTGGGAGAAGGTGGGTGTTTCAGGACCATAAACTTAACACAAGGCAACAAGCGATAAACAGACCGCATCACCTCTTCCACCCTGGGAAGCAGAGTCTGGAATTAGTTTTACTGTCTCAGGTCCAGGGAACTGGGATGCTCAAGGACACCAATTCCTGAGTTTCAAGCTGATAACCCACCTCTACAGTGTGACTCGGCACTATAAAGTCACGTGCTACTTCATTTCTGAATTTTATTCCAGTTCTTTATCAGCTCTAGGGTCCAAATCTAAATCCTATTGCTTTTGGAAGAGGCCATGACAATAAAAATTATTCCCTGGTAGGTGCCATTTTCCCTTCCTCCCACCTCCTCTTCTCCCCACTCCACGTCAAGGAGCATCTGTATATACGTATAACTTTCAGACTAATGACAGCGGGACACATGCTCCCATTACCCTGAATAATATCATTGCTGCCTGAAGTCTTCTTGCTGGGGGCACTTAGGACTTCCAGACAAACCCCCAAACATTGGGTGTAGTTCTGATTAGATTTTAGTTTACTGTTTAGTTTGTTCTTTATATTGTTTGTATTATCAAGCTCTAAGCTCTGCAAATAATTGCCCTAAGCCATGTTAGTAATGTGCACTCAGTCTAGGGACAATTTCATTTACATCCCACTAAGGCTGCTTCTTGAGGATCTAGGATGATCTAAGTGTTCTGAAACAAAGAATGTACTGGTATTAGAGGGTATTTGCTGTTTTGGAGCAGTAAGCAAATCTATTGCATCTTTGTGGTTATATAACAAAATTCATAAAGTTTTGAAAGGACATTAGCTTTTTCTTTGTTATTTTACATAACCCAGGTCAGAAAAAAAATGCATAAACTGTTGTTGTTGTTATAGTTGCTGTTTTCCTGTAGGGGAAGTTTTCTCATTTACCTGCATCCAACTTGTTTCCTGAATATTCAGCTGTTGATGGAGCTGCAAGCTAATATCTATGGAAATAAACTCATTAATAGTATTTCCTGGCTCCTATTTGGTTCATGTATACAGATTATTTATGGTATTTCCTATTTCATTTTCTTCTTGGCTTTTGAAACATAGTGGGATTATTGATAATAATTGATATCACAGATTTTCAGTTATTTTTTCTCATATTTCTTGAGTCCATAAGCAAAATCTTTCAGATATTTCCCTTTTTAAAGGTTGTTAATGTATTTTTACAAAGCAAATTATGAATAAAAATTATAAATGGCATAAAGACAAAATAAAGATATTTTACATATTTATACATATATGATGCTAATCCTGTTGTTAATGCACTGATTATCACATGTTATATAAAAGACTGATTCTTCTTGAAGGTCTTTCAGAGATTAAATGTACTGTCATTTAATGAGACTAACATCTGGCAAGTATATTTGGTGATATAAAATAAAATAGGAAAAAATAGTAGTTATAGCTAACATGATATATTGGTTTTTGATGTAATAGTTGTTTCACAAATATTAATTTATTTAACCTTTGCATGAAGGCTATAAGGATAAATACCATATTATTTTACAGATGTTGGGACTGCATCAGGGAGGTAAATTTACTGGTGAGATGTCTTATATCTAGCATTTAGTAGACCTGGGGTTTGAATCCAGGCAGACTGGCTCCAGAATTCAAACTTCAAACCACTTCACATTCTATTTTGTTATGTTGACAAAGTCTGCAAACTGGACTGACTCTTGTCTCAACACCTTTGCATTCCTTCCCCACTGATTTAAAGTACCACGTGCTTCATGGGGCATCTGGGGGGTCAGTTGGTTAAGCCTCAGACTCTTGATTTCAGCTGAGGTCATGGTCTCAAGGTTGTGAGATTGGACTCCACGTGGGACTGTGGGCCAGCATGGAGTCAACTTGAGGATTCTCTCTCTCCTCCTCCCTCTGCCCCTCTCTCCTCTCTCCTGTGCATGCTTGCAAGTGCTCTCTTTCTCTACAATGAATATATTAATTTAAAAAAATAAAACACCATTGGTTTCAAATACAGAATTCCCTCCTACTCAGAGTGTTTTCTGGGCTCTCTTCCGTTCCACTGATCTGTACTGGCCCCAAACTAACTGTGAACATTACTATACATTAGTTCCTTTTAAAAATAGAGTTCAAATAGAATGAAAATGGGAAGGAAACAGAACTAGAGACTGCGAAGTGGATAGTATGTTGACTACCTAGACAGGAAGAAAGTAGAGAAGGGATATGGTAAGTCAGAAGGGGCAAAAGGATGTTGGTAGAAAAGTCACATGTATCTTACGGATAGGAATGAACAATTTTAGGAGTTCTGAAGAAAAGGTAAAATAGATACAGACATTTCTAAATAAAGAACATTCTTTAAATTAGTTCAAGCATACATGTATCATGAAGCTAATTTAAAAAACCTTTCTTCTCTACCTTGTGGGATTTTATAGTGAGATAGAACAGAGTGTGGGGAAAAAAAAAAAGGAGATCTGGATACCAGGTAGAGACGAATCCTCGAGTTGATATCCTCAGTCATTTCTCTGGGTTGTTTTCCAGCATTAAATACTTTTCCTTCCCTCGCTGCTACATTTCCTTTTCATGGGAACTGAATTCTCAAATAACGACTTAAACAGGAATAGTGTTCTGCACTTTAAATTTGGGACATGACCAGTTTCATGCGCCAGAGAAAAATTTGTGCTTGAGAATATTATCTATATAGTGTGCTTTGTACTTCCTGCTTAGCCTTTTCTTTCATTGTGGTGTGTTTTTTAAGTTATCTGATATCACTGTGAATTCCTGAGCATCACAATATGAAGTATTATATTAGAGCCACAATAGTCTCATGGCATCTCTGAATAAATATTTGCAGAATATTAAAAATAAATAATTGATGGATTGATAATTAATTAATAAATTTTAATTAAAATAAATAATTAATTGTGCCAGCACCAAATAATAATTATTTGATTAATAATTAATTAATTGATTGATTAAAATAAATAATTAATTGAACCGGCATTTGATTGAGAAAATTTTTCACAATTATGTTCGTATAAGCTTAAGAAATTCATTTTATCCCATATCGATCACCAAAACCGGAAACATACTTTTATCTTATTAAATGCCTCCCAAAATTCTGAGATATTTGAAATACCCTTTTTTTGTTATTAATTCAGAATGTAATGAAAGGTTCAATATTTTCAACTGACTTTGAGCTCTTTTACAAATATTATGACTTGTAATACATCAAGGAATAGATTTTAATTTTTGTTTTATAATCTCGCCTATTACACCATGTTTGTTTAATGTTTCTCTTGGTGTTATAAATAGTTGATAGAATTCAGAAAATCTAAGGCAACTCCAAGAATATTAGTCTTCTTTTCTGTACCTGACTTTTGTGTAGAACTTTTTTCAGATTGGCCTGTCATTTTACTTTATTTTAAACTATTAAATATTTTTTTAAATAAAGTGACTTTTTGGCAATAAATGTCTCCTGGCTTACATATTCCAAATATCATTTGATTCATGATGATCTTGTGTTCCTTGTATTGTTTTGGGTGATTGATGTCTTTTTCCAGAATGGTCAGTGATACACCAGACTTCAGGAAAAAAACAACTAAATAAATAAGATTAAGAAGTGCCCAATGTTTATAGTCTGCTGTTTTGAAACCCCGCAGAGCTAATCCTCCTCAACACACCTGTAAACACCTACCACACACCTACACAGACACAAGATGTCTCATGGCAGGGAATGCAGCCAAGGCTCTGAGCCTTGGTTTCCTCACATATTAAATTAGGTTAAAAATAATAGTACTTTGGGATGTTTGAGTGGCTTAGTTGGCTGAGTCTCTGGCTCTTTGTTTTGACTCAGGTCACTATCTCAGGGTCCTGGGGTAAGCCCCACATCCAGCTCTGCACTCAGCACGGAATCTGCTTGATATTCTCTCTCTCTCCCTGTGCCCCTACCCCTGCTTATGGGTGCATGCTCTTTGGCTTTCTCTCTCTCTCTCTGTCTCGTTCTTGCTCTCTCTCAAATCAATAAAAAATATTTTCAAAAGAGTAATAGTACCTACTTCCCAGAGAAGTGAAAAGAATTCACAGAGGTAATTTTTGTCGGAACTTTGCACAGTGTCAGTGCATAATCAGGGCCAAATAAATGCTAACTGGTATTTCTGCCACTACTGCTGCAACCACAGCCATAGTTCTATTACGTCTACTGTGGCTTTATTTATTCCTAACACTAGAGAAAAAAGAACTAAAGGGTAAACCCCTGCCTCCCATTTTTGCTCCTCTCTTAACAGTAAATCAAGCCAACTGATGCTAACTTCAAGACAATTTCTTGGTTTCCAAACAAATAACTCAAGGTATTTGTTGGGGGGGAGGGTGCTATTGTTTGTTAAAATATATGTATGTTCCATATTATCATGCAATATTGGATCTTTTCTGCTCAGAATTCCAGGTTTGCCCTCAAATGTGGTTCATGTCAATCAATCTCTTTGATCATATTTTCTAAACACTTCAGAAATTTAAAAACTAACAAATGCAAAGAAGGTAGAAAAAAATTAATTCAAAATCAAACTGTAAGGTGTTTATAGAGACTGCAGCCCATCTATAATCCTTGAGAGGACTTAGAGCACAAAGTACTAATAAAGGTTGAACAATGTATGTGGAGTAAGGCCACACTATGGCTTTGAATTCAGTAATCTGCTACATGATCTTGGTATGGACAGAACTCACACAGGATGATAATGTAAAATGACAGGCCCATCTGAAAAAAAAATGTAACCTTTGTGCTAGAATTAACATCTAATATAATTGTTAATGCCTTCGAAAAACGGATGTTAAGAAATAGGCTCCAATTTTCTTTGTGCTTTTTATTCAAGCTTTTTCTCTTCTCATCTGGGAACTTTTTCACTCTAATACTTTTAAGACCAAGTGCCATTTTAAAACTTAGAACTCTGGGGGCTCAGTCAGGGGACCATGTGACTTGATCTCAGGGTGCTGAGTTCAAGCCCTCCTTTGGGTGTAGAGATTACTAAAAATAAGCAAACTTTGAAAATAAAATCCAATAGAAGTTAAACGTGTGGAATTGTAAGAGCCCGGTTGGCCAGAGGGAGCCATTTCCTTGTGGGCTTGGGTTGCCCCTGCCCCTCCCCAAGGAGCTTGCTTGCAGGGCCCGGATATGGGGGCAGGCCAGGTGAGATGGAGACATCCAATCAGTGGGGCACGCATGTATTTGCTGTGGTGAGTTGGAATTCAATTGGCCACCGGTATTGCTGAGGGAGCGTGACTGTGCAGTTTTCCCTGTCTGTTGCAGTCTCATTGGCCACTTGTGTGTGGGCGGGGCTCAACCACCACTGTAAAGCTTAGTCTGTGAGGCAGGGGAGTAGTTATAGTCGCCGGGGTAGTAGGGGTAGCAGTAATAGCAGTAATAGCAGGGTGGTAATTGTTGGGAGTTTCAGGGTCATCTGGAGCAGCATCATCAGGAGCAGCATCGTCGGGAGTGTCGGGATCCTCAGGAGCATCGTGGTCATCAGGAACGTCATGAGCCTTGCCTGGGAGCGGCCTGGACCAGGAGCGGCCTCTCTTTGCCCGGTAAGGGGAGTGGCCTGGACTTGCCTTGTCCGGTAAGGGGAGTGGCCTGGCCTTGCCCGGTAAGGGCAACCTCCTGGCCTCGCCTCACCCGGTAAGGGGAGCGGCCTGGCCTCGCCTAGCCGGGTAACAGCAGCCGCCTGGCCTCGTCTCTCCCGATAAGGGCAGCCGCCTGGCCTCACCTTGCCCAGTAAGGGGAGCGGCCAGGCCTCGCTGGGTAAGGGCAGCTGCCTGGCCTTGCCAGGTAGGGGGAGCGGCCTGGCCTCGCCTAGCCGGGTAAGGGCAGCCGCCCTGGCCTCGCCTTGCCTGGTAAGGGGTGCGGCCTGGCCTTCCCGGGTAAGGGGAAGCGTCGGGGTCAGTGTCTTGGTCGTAGTCGCCTCTTTGTAAGAGAGGACCCCACCTGGTTGTTTTGATTTTCCATGCTTGGTGCAAAGTAAAGCTTTGCTTGACTTTCGCTTTGTGTTGGTTTCGTTCCTTGGATCATGGACCCTAACAGAGTGATTACTACTTAAGAAAGCTTTATAAAAGCCAACAGGGCTTTGGCAAAACCTCAAGATTATGTGCTGAAAATGTAAAGGGCCACAGAGAATTCTAAGTCACAAAAATTAGTAAAATGAATTTTATATGAATTAGATAATATTAGTGTTGGGAATAAAAAGCAATTGCCATTTTAGTTTTGGTCTCGGGGTAACAGGGAATAGTGATGACTGCAGCGGGTGAAGGGAACTTGTGGTTGCTTTTGCTCCAGGCTATTGCTACCATTCAGGAATCTGGAACCTGGGTTGATTTCTTTTTTCTTTTTTTTTTTTCCTAGTGTTTGAAGAGGGATTGTAATGATTGATTTTTATGTAAGCGTTCTTATTTCCTTAAACGGTAGCAGTTGAAACAATATTTTAACCAAGTGCGTTACGTTCACAAATACGTCTACTGCTTTCGATCTCTGCTTTACACTTACCTCATTGCCTTAAGTCAGTGGAAGTTAAATATCCGGGAAAGATGGCTAGTATTAATCTACTTTTATGGGCTGAGCGGTGAGGATGAGAGGGTAGGAATTGAAATCACAAAAACACACAAGAGAAAAACAAAAACTTGACAAAATAACAAAAATTGACAAAAAACACACTTCAGAAAAGTTTGCTTTTATTTTGGTATGTTAATGAAATCACTTAGTAAATTTTCTAATTTTTACTCTACCTTCAATTTTAGGCTTCTCCGAGATTCCATTGATATAGGTTTTGGTTTTTCCTTCATCTTCTGTCCATTTTCGCTAGTGGCTCTCTACCACCTATTAACCATCCTTAAAATCCTGTGCCCTGTATGTAGTTATGGTACTGATCACATGCTGATCCTTCATGAATTCCTTCCCCTGAGAAGTCTTGAAGAGCACAATTCTGTCATGCTGCCTTTTAACACATTGAGGTCAAATAGAAGACAATAAATAATGTTTTGATTACCCTCAAATCCTGGGGAAGTTTCAGCCTAGGAAGTTTTAAAAATTATGGTTGTATGGTGAAAAATTATCTTCGCCTAGATGTTGGTGATGTTAATTTTGAAATAATAGTTCTTTTGAGAAAGAATAAAACATCTTTTGCTGGGACATTGAGTATGTATTAACAGGCTCTCAACAAATAAGACATAATAAATCCTATTGGTTCTGAATCATGAAAAAAAAAAAACACCAACATTCAAAGGGTTTTTTTCTCTGGATATTGACATAGTGTTTGGTATCACTGTGATCTTTTTAGGCATCTATCTGAGTAACCCAGGGTGGCATATATTTTCCTTTAATGGTTTGTATTATGATAGATGCCCAAGAAGGTTAGTCTTCAGTGCTACTGAACAAATGACAAGTGATTTATTATTCTAACAGTTTTTGGAGTTTTGTATGGATGGAATGTTGTCATGGCAGTCTAGGGACAAACTAATATCTGTTCCAAAAGATGAAAGCATGCTGCCCATACATTTTCTGTAGCATTATATAGTCTGATGGAGAACAGACATGCAAACTCAAAGCATTTTATAATTGTTGTTCATTGTGTCTGAGTTGAAACTACACAACAAAGGGAGCTTTAAAAATCCGCAGTTTGAAAGGAACTTTAAAAATAAACTCTGCCTAATAATTTTATAAAAATGTGGTGGACTTTTTACTTACAATCTAACAAAATCATTGAAATAAGAACATATCTGGAGAAAAAATGGGACATTGCTAAAGCCCAGGAAGACAGAAAAAATTATTTTTATAATGTAGCCCAGAGATGTTGATAATGCAGAAGCTTTTAGTCTCAAGTTTGTGAATTTCCTTAACAGTGCTATTGGTATTTTGGGACTGTATATACCAGGGGCGCTCAACTGCACCACTGTGGGGGTGCTGAGTCATGGCAACGTGGAGAGACATTTTTGGTTGTTGCAACTGGGATGGTAGTTGCTGTTAGCATCTAGTCAGTGCAGGCCATGAAACTCTTAAACATCCTACATGTTCAGGACAAACCCCACAACCAACATTTTTCTGGCACAAGTGTCAAGAGTGTTAATATTGAGTTACCCTGGTATATGATGAAGAAAAAGAAAAACGATTGTATGATATTCTTATATTCTAAGTTGCTGATGATTAACTATATTCTAATAGCTGGGAAGATAATACACTAGGGGAATTAATACTACACAGTCTGGTGGTCTTCAGAAACAAAGACCCTCTAGTGAAGAAAATATTTTTTACTTATACCACTAACGTTATTGAGTGCTTACCAAGTGCCAGGCGTTGTTGGGAGACACTGGGGAAACCCAAGTGAACAAAACAGATAGACTGCCTTCACAGATCCCTGGTATGAATGTGGGGGACTAGTAAACAAATACATAAAATGGGACATGGAGGAGCAGGTAGTGCCTTAGGGTATATAAAGTAGAGTAATGGGGTAGGTAGATAATGATGGGGGGTGGGAAAGGGAACCTTTAGACTGGATGGCCATGAGAGACCTGAAGCATAGAAGTGAGTGACAGCAGCCAGATGAAGAGGGTTTTAGGCAGGGGAAGCAGGTTGTGAAAAGGTGCCAAGGTGGAAGTTGGCGTGGCTTGTTGGGGAGGCACAGAGAGGTGGTTGTGGTTGGGCAGTGGTCCAGAATGGAGAAGCGGGGATGAGATAGAATATGAGAGGAGGGAGGGGCCAGATCATGCTCACTTCTTTTTTAGGTTGAGAACATTCCATTGTCTGGATGTATTTATCCATTCACTTACTGAAGAACATCTTGATTGCTTCCAACTTTTGTCATTTATGAATACAGCTGCTATGAACTTCCAGGTGCAGGTTTTGTTATGGATAAATTTTCAGCTCATTTAGGTAACTTCTAACTGAATTGGCATGGTAAGAACATTCATGTTAAGAATATGCCAAACTGTTTCCCAAAGTGGCTGTATCGTTTGCATTCCCACCGGCAATGAGAGAGAGTTTCTGATTATTCCCCATCCTGCCAGCCTTTGGCACTCAGAGTATTTTAGATTTTGTCCTTTCTGATAGGTGTGTAGTATCTCATTGTTGTTTTAATTGGAAGCTGCCTAATGACAGAAGATTTGAACACCTTTTCATATGCTTATTTGCCATGAGTAGATCTTCTTTGGTAAGTTGTCTGTTCAGTTCTGCCCATTTTTTAATTTCATTGTTGACTTTCTTATTGTTGAGTTTTACTTTGTACCTTTTGGACAATGGTTCTTTATCACATGTGTCATATAATTCTTAGGGAAATACTTTCTGGTTTGTGGCTTGTCTTCTCATTCTCCTGTCATTCACAGAGGAAAAGTTTTTAATTTTAGCGATGTCTGGATTGTCAATTATTTTTTTTCATGGATCATGCCTTTGGTGTTATATCTAAAAAAGTCATCACCTTATGTGGGGTCACGTAGAAATTTCCCCCTATGTTAATTTTAGGCACTTTCTGGCTTTGTATTTTATATTTGGGTCTGATCCATTTTGAGCTAATTCTTCTGAAGGATATAGGGTTTGTGTCTAAATTCTTTACTTTTTTTGTCTTTTTTAAAATTTATTTATTTTCAGCATAGCAGTATCATTATTTTTTTACCACACCCAGTGCTCCATGCAATCCGTGCCCTCTATAATACCCACCACCTGGTACTCCCACCTCCCAGCCCCTCTCCCGCCACTTCAAACCCCTCAGATTGTTTTTCAGAGTCCATAGTCTCTCATTTTGTCTTTTTACATGTGGATGTCGAGTTGTTCCCAGCGCTGTTTGTTAAAAAGACTATCCTTTCTCCATTGTACAGCATAGCTTTTGCGCCTTTGTCCAAGCTTAGTTGACTATTCGTGTGAGTCTGTTTCTGGGCTCTCTGTTGTATTTCATTTATCTATTTGTTCTTTAATCAAATTCATACTGTTTTGATTATGGCTTTATAATAAGCCTTGAAATCAAGTAGTGCCAGTCTTCTGACTTTTTTTTTTTTTTAAATTTTTGAGTACTGTTTGGCTATTCTGAGTCTTTCATTCTTCATATAAACTTATAAAGAACTTGCTATAATTTTGATTAAAGTTGTGTTAAATCAGGTTGGGAAGAACTAGCATCTTGACATTACGGAGTCTTCCTACCCATTAATGTGGACTACCTCTCTCCACTTATTTAGTCTTTTTTGGTATATTCTTTTTTTAAAGATTTTATTTATTTATTTGACAGAGAGAGAGATCACAAGTAGGCAGAGAGGCAGGCAGAGAGAGAGAGAGGAGGAAGGAGACTCCCTGCTGAGCAGAGAGTCCGATGCGGGGCTTGTCCCAGGACCCTGAGATCATGACCTGAGCCAAAGGCAGTGGCTTAACCCACTGAGCCACCCAGGCACCCCTTTGTTGGTATATTTTTTTATCAGAGTTTTGTGGCTTTCTCCTGTTGTAAATATTTTGTTAGATTTATACCTAAGTATTTCATTTTTGGAGGTGCTAATGTAAATGGTATTGTGTTTTTAATTTCAATTCCATTTGTTCATTGCTGGCACAGAGGAAAGTGAGTGAATTTTGTATATTAACCATGTATCCTGCAACTTTGCTATAATTGCTTCTAAGTTCCAGGAGGTTTTTTTGTTGATTCTTTTGCATTTCCCACATAGACAATAAATATCATTTGTGAACAAAGACAGTTTTATTTTTCCTTTCCAACCTATATGCCTTTAACTTCCTTTTTTGTCTTATTGTATTAGCTAGGAAATAGAGGACAATGCTGAAAAGGAGTGGTGACAGGAGACATTCTTGCCTTGGTCCTGATTGTAATGGGAAATTTTCTAGTTTCTCACCATTATATATGATGTTAGCTTTTTTAAAGATTTTTTTTAAATAATGTTGAGGACATTCCCTTGTATTCTTAGTTTACTGAACATTTGTCATGAGTGGGTGTTGGAATTGTCAAATGCTTTTTTCTTCATCTTTTGATCGGATTATATGATTTTTCTTTTTAGACTGGTAATGTGATGGATTTCATTGACTGATTTTAGAATGTTGAGCCAGCTTTGCATACCTATGGTAAATGCCCCTTGGCTGTGGAGTACAATTGTTTTTAGACATTTGTGGCTTTTATTTGTTAATATTTTGCTTATAACTTTTATACTTATAAGAGATACTGGTCTGTTATTTTCTTCGGAATTATTTGGTTTTGGTATTAGTGTGATGCTGGCCTTATAAAACAAGTTAGGAAGTGTTTCTTTTACTCCTGTTTTCTGAAAGAGATTGTAGAGACTTGGTATAATTTAAATGTTTGGTAAAATTTAATACTTATTTTTTTTTTTCAAATGTGTGTAGGTATGTTTTTATTATTACAGTAAGTTTATCGCTCAGTTTTAGCTCCTAACTTCTTGAATGCTGAGTATGTTTATTGCATATTGTCTCTCTCCTCCCACTAGAATAAGAGCAGAAATTCTTGACTGTTTTGTTTATTGATATGTTTAATATGCCTAAAACAGTGGTTCTCAACGTGTGCTTTGCAGTTTTGCAAAATCCTTTTGGAGAATATATAAGGTCAAAGCTATTTTCATGGTAATACTAAGACATTATTTTGTCCCCCCTCACACCCCCCCCCTGCTGTTGATTACACTGGTGGGGGAAAATCAGTCATGTGTAAAACTGCTGATGGTTTAGTGTGAATTGAGCAGTAGCACCAAACTCTACTAGTAGCCACTTATATACTTCCTGGTCTTACTCATGAGGGAGTGACAAAGGGATGCCAGTTTCACTTAAGCTGTAAAAATTATTGGTTTTATTAAGTCCTGACTCTTGAGCCATGTGCCTTTTAAATATTCTGTGTGATGAAATGGGAAGTATACCTAGTACTTCTGTTGCATACTCAAAAATATGGTTGTCTCCAGGCACTAGAATTTGTGATTGACTTGCTATGGAACATTATATTTACTTGAAATAACCACTGTGAGAAAAACTATGTTTCAGTTTCAGCGCATTCAGGCATTTGGCAGGTATTTGTTTTTTTTTTTGTTTGTTTGTTTTTAAAGAATGAAGTAAGCTTGTCACCTCAAGGAAAACAACTGATAGTATTTTTTGATGATGATAAATTCAAGTTTGCAAGTGAATTTCTAGTTTTGGAAAATTTATACGTATGAGCTGGATACTTTCCTAATAGCTACAGATTTTTCTAACGAGTTGGATACTTATATTAAGTATTGTGATGTGGGTATTCTTTGACATTAAGTAACAAAATGTGTTAGTATCTTGAAGATATGTTTAACTCCCAGTGAATCATTGCTAAAAATACTTATAGCATCATGCATATATAGTAGATCCCTTCAAGCTGCAGATAGACCAGTTCGTGTATAATGCAACAGAGTGTGGAGAGTTCACTGATATGGTTGGTTTCAGATTAAAAATCATGAATACCCTTTAAGAAGTGACCACTTACTGAGGTTTGGTGTTGTATTAAAGAAGAATATCCACAACTATCTGAAAATATTATAGCAATGAACATGTCTGTGTGACTTTTTAAAATTTATTTTTTATTTATTTTCAGCATAACAGTATTCATTATTTTTGCACCACACCCAGTGCTCCATGCAATCCGTGCCCTCTCTAATACCCACCACCTTGGTTCCCCAACCTCCCACCCCCCCGCCAGTTCAAACCCCTCAGATTGTTTTTCAGAGTCCATAGTCTCTCATGGTTCACCCCCCCTTCCAATTTCCCCCAACTCCTTTCTCCTCTCTAACTCCCCATGTCCTCCATGCTATTTGTTATGCTCCACAAATAAGTGAAACCATATGATAATTGACTCTCTCTGCTTGACTTATTTCACTCAGCATAATCTCTTCCAGTCCCGTCCATGTTGCTACAAAAGTTGAGTATTCATCCTTTCTGATGGAGGCCTAATACTCTATAGTGACTTTTAAGAGTAATCTACTGTGTGTGCCTGACGGAAAGAGTGGGGAGGACAAAAATGAGTTGAAGGAGCTAAATTAGTACATCAGAAGTACAAAGTAGCTGGTACATTCTGAGAAGAGAATTCTTCGTGGAGTTTGCCTTACCCTTTGAGCAAGCAGTGGCCCAGATGGACAGACATGGAGGAAGGGAATTGCTGTCTCCTCTCTCTTACATCCTCATGATTTTCTTCCTTCTTTTACTTTCTTGGTAGCACATTTGTGATATTTTTAGCTTTCTTAAGCCTTAATTAATATATGGCATTTACCCCATTTTACCAAATATATGGTAGGAAAAAAACAATATGGAAGAAATTGAAGAGGAGATGAGGAGTTTTGTTCTTGGTGTAGGGAAAGAGAAGCGCCTGACTGCAGCGAATCTAGGAATGTGTTGTGTAGTCATTGTTAGGGGAATGCTGGCAAACTGAGTTCATGCTAACACACCTGCAAGCTGGTGTACAAGAAGGGGCAACTGTGAGCCTCACCTCTTCCAAATGCAACGTAGTCTGTCTTAGCTCACTGGTCTCTGCATCTCCCTAGCCCTCAGACATTATTATGCCCCGTTTATGAAGCCCATATTTGAGATTCATGGTCCAAAGGTTATCCTCTGCTGTGATGATCAGGAACACCAAGTGGCAGATCCAGAGGTTATTGTGCATAAAGGGAGCTGATATAGGGTTTGAAAATGAAAAAGAAATAACTGAACCCATTTTTGCTATTGAGATTAACTTACTTGTTTCTTCACAGTTTCTTTAGTCTTTGGAAGAAAGAACTCACAGGAGTGTTAATCAGATGTGGTCTAGAGAGAGCAACTGCATCAGAATCATCTGGGGAACTTACCCAAAGTGCAGATTTCTGAGTCCTCAACTAGTCTGCTGAGTCAGACCTTCTGGGGATAGGGCAATCTGCAATTAGAAGAAACTCTCCAAATTTCATGCACAATAAAAAGCTTGAGAACCACTGGCATTACAGGCTTTTTCCAGTACTTATTTTCAACATATTCATATCAAAGTGAAGATGACCTAATTCTGCTGAAACTCTGGACCAAAGGGAATTAATGAATGCAGAGATAAAACAGCGTATGAAATCCCTCATGTATTTTTGTATTTAGGGTATTAATGCTTCTTTGACTGATTGGAGAAAAATGAAATGCTCCAAGTACAAAGTCTGAAAGGACTTCGTTAGATGTTGCTTGTTACAAGAGGATTCTGAAAACACGTTATTTTTCTTTATCTTAAGGAAGGAAGTTTTACATGTTTTGTCAAGAATGTCAGTTTTAGTGATTTTGTGCTCTAGGCAAACTATCTGAAATCTGACTGAACTGTGTATATAAAATGAAGCTCTTAGGAAGATAAATGCCTCATCAGAAATGTTAGCAATTTCCAGGTTTTCTTTCATATACAGTTAAACAAAAAGTTCCATGTTGTCACAGAGGCAAAAAAGATAAAAAGTCAGATGAAGATACAGTTTACTTTCTTAGTTTGTATGTGCCTTTCTAACTCATATTTTGATTCATTCGTACTGTCTCCTTACTTTAATTCATGGGCTTCAGAATGTGACTAAGTTCAGCTCCTAAGAAAAGGTTTATAAGTGTAGAGGTGAACTTTCGATTTTGCTTGCATGAGAGGTTATCTGTTTACTGTGTGGTCAACACGAAATATAAACTAGGCGACTACAACCACCATGTTATTTTAAGACTAAGTGGAAAGAACTGATGAGTTCTTTTGATATGAGTGTACAAAACCAAATCTAAAATTAAAAATGAGACTGATAGTGATTAAAATGGGCAAAGTCAGAAAATTTGAAATCTCTTTTCATGAGCCATTTTACTCAACTCTAGATAATAGTTCAAAAATCATATCACATGTTTCCAATTAAAAAAATATGGTGACATCCATTACTTTCTTATTATTTTTATTTAATTCAGCTGAATTATTTCATTCTGTTGAGGTTGTTAGTATTGATGTGGCTTTGTAGTTATAGTTTGAAACATGAACTGATTGAGTCGGGAATAGAGATGGGTTTGAAGCTAATGCTAGGAATGAGGTCCTATGGCTCATTTGTTTTGTTTCTTTTAAATACTTTTGCTTTTCTTTTTACTAGTGTTACAGTATGCTCACAGCCAAATATTCTGTGCATAAAAAGGTATACAAAGGTCACTTTAACCACTGCTGCATTTTGATATATGCTACATGTTTTTTCTTAGTATGAATGCACACTGCCATTACACAAGTGTATTTATGCCTATATGCTTGTATAGAATATGTATATGTGTGTACATATATGTGTGTCCCTATCAAGAAAGCGGTTTGGTAAATTTGTTCATGAAACAATATTTTATAGACATCTGTCTACACATATTTCTATGAAATTTTTATCATATTCCATTTATGATTATAGTTCTGCATAGTATTTTGTAATTTGCATGTACCATCATATAAACTATTCCCTTATTAATGGGCATTTAGGTTGTTTCCAATGTTTTCACTTTTGTAATTAATGTTTCGTCTTGTCTGAAAGTTTTCTTGGGATAAATTCATGGAGGTAAGAATTTCTGGGTTAAAGGGTATGTCCATTTAAAAATTTGAGCTATATGGTCAAGTTGTTCCCAGAAATGTTGTGCCATTTTATACCCCCCCCACTTTTTTTCATAGAGGGAGTGGGGAGGGGCAGAGGCAGAGGGAGAAAGAGAATCTTCAGTAGGCTTCACACTCAGCCCAGAGCCTGATGGGTGGCTCCGTCACACAACTCAGAGATCATGACCTGAGCTGAAATCAAGAGTTGGATGCTTAACCAACTGAGCCACTGACACGCCCCTGTGCTATTTCATATTCTTACTCCAATGTGCTTGAGGGTGATAACTTTGGAACGTTAGGAGCAATACTGGGTTTTCTTAATCTCTTAAATCTTTGTCAATATAGCATGTCAAAAATGAGATTCTCACTTTAATCTTCATTTGTTTGATATAGTATCCAGAGGTTCCCTGGAGACTCTGTGTGCCCTGGGGATTGATGGGCTGTGTAGTCATACCCCAGCTTGGCTGGTAGTGCTTGAAGTTCTTAAGACAGACAAGGGAAACAATGATTTCACCTGGTTCCTAGGTGGTTAATGAGCAATGTCTTGGAGACACAAGCCAGATTTGCTGGATGGAAAGTCACTTCTCCTTTTCCTTCCAAATGTTCTCTTTTAAGACCCAATATAAATAGCTCTTTCTACTCTTTTCTTCCTTTGCAAAAATAAGAGCTTACTTGGTCATGGGTCCAAGCTTAATTAATGACTTATTAAGGAGAGTCCAGATCTTTGAAATACTAAGGAACTTTTTAAAATACTTTGGAGATCCCTGACCTGATCCCAGAAATACAAAATCTGGCTTTCTAAAACTTGGGAGGGGGTAGTTAAGAAGGGAAGGGAAATTGTTTCATTCCTTCTTGAAGAGTCACTTTCTTTCTTTCTCTTTCATTCTCTTTCTATCTTTGACTCCCTACTTCCTTCCCTCAGTCTATCTTAGTTCCAAAGGATCACCTTGGAATTTCTGACCCCCCCTCCTTTTTATAAAATCAGAAGTCCCATTTTTTGTAAGATTTTGGTGATCGTGGTAGATAAATTTAGTTCATATATACATGATCACTTTTGGTCTTGCTCCCAAATTCTGATTGATATAATTCCCAGGGAGAAACCATCATGAACCAGGGTTTCACCTTTTACAACAAAACTATTATTCTCAGTAGTTATTGGGTTTTTAAACTCTGGTTTCCTATAAAAAAATTTAGTTCTAATCAACACCCTGTTATTTTATTAACCTAGTGTTGCTGTCACAGTATCTTTTATTGTTGTTCCTTTCATGCAGGCATTCTTACACTGAATGAACCAGTGTGCTGCATCAAAAATTGATAAAAATGTAATAGAAGAAACAATGAAGGTGAGGAGGCACAGTCGGCCCTCAACCCAAGCACACATTCCCTTTTAGTTAAAATTTCTTCTGTGGGATGTTAATGTAGGCTCTTCAGCTTCTCCTCAGTTCCACTATGAGTTCTGCGCCAGTCACTTGTGTGGGCAACCCTGAGATAAAGGGAAAGAGGGTTTGGGAAAAGAAACAGAGAGTAATGAGGACGGCGTAGAAGACATGGAACAATTTTTTTGCCGAGGCCTTTGGACAGTTTGAAAAGAAGAAGAAAAACAAACCCCCGACCAAGAACCTCAGTGTCTATGAGCAGGGGGTAACAGAGCCCTAAGTGGGAGCATTGCCAGAGGTGGCTTAGGAAGGCAAGATGTGGACAAATGTGACTTCCAATCTTTGATTACCAAAAGAGTAAATGATTTGGGTGGTTCCGTGGTGCCACAAATGTCTGCATAATGTATTCAACTCAGAAACACATGTACAACCCTTTCCTTTTAGGCTACAGGAAAGGAAAATGATGAACAGTTTTGTAAAGGGGGAGGAGGTAAATGAAAATTAATTGCACTACTGTTATTATTCATTTAAGCTGCCTAAATTATTATTGATGTTTATTTTTGGTGCTGATCTGCTGTTTTTTTTTTTAAGATTTTATTTATTTATTTAACAGACAGAGATCACAAGTAGGCAGAGAGACAGGCAGAGAGAGAGGAGAAAGCAGGCTTCCTGCTGAGCAGAGAGCCCGATGCGGGGCTTGATCCCAGGACCCTGGGATCATGACCTGAGCCGAAGGCAGAGGCTTTAACCCACTGAGCCACCCAGAGGCCCCTGATTTGCTGTTTTATTTAAAATAAATAAATAAATAAATAAATAAAACAAAAAAAAATTCCCAAGGATTTTTATAGGCTCTTCTGACTATTTTTTCAAAAATGAAAAACAAACTTTCAAATTCTCTTACATGGGAGCGTTTTAGTTTGTGTGCTTTAGGTAGCAAGCAAAAAACACTTATTATTCAAATGACTTGAAGACACTTCAGCTCTCATTTGGGGACTCCAGATAGAAGAGAAGGTTCAGGACCTGTGACTCAGGTAGGTCAATAAGAGTGCCAGGTTCTATCAAGCTCTTCACTTTGCCATCCAGGTTATCCACTTTGCCTCAGGGCTGGCTCCTCACATCCCTGCAAAATGACCTTGTACCTATCCAAGCTATCACTTCCAGACACAGCACCTTCCCAGAGGGGAAGGTGTCTATTCCAGGATGCCGTTCCAGAGACCAAAGAAGCCTTTGCCCCAAAAAGCCTGCCAGCAAATCTGTCTTCACTATGTTACCTGCTGCCCATTCTCACTAATGGGTTGGGGACTGTCACACTTGGATTTAGTCACTCGGGCTTTTCCTGAGAGCCAGGAATGGGTTCTTGGTTCCCAGAGCTGTGTAGGTGTAGAAAGCATGTCCAGACAAAATTGGTCCTCTGCCTTCTGGGTGGGTGAAAGGATAAGCATGCCCTGAAATTTTCAGCTTGGAAAGAGAATACCATCCTCTTATGGGCTTTTGTTTGACCTGCTTCACTATTGCACTTATCATATTTATTTGTAGATGCTGTTCTCAAACATTGAAGATATCCTTGCTGTACATAAGGAATTTTTAAAAGTCGTGGAAGAACGCCTGCATCCAGAACCTAACGCTCAACAAGAAGTGGGAACCCGCTTTCTTCACTTTGTAAGATCAATTTCTGTTTATTTTAAAAGCTCTGCCCCACCTCCCCCCTGAGATTTTATGGTTTAGCTTTTGGCACAGTAGCATGTGAGAACTCAGTGTAGAAGTAAAATGTGACACCAAAAGTTTGGGTTCTTTTAAGGCCAATGAAATCTTCCACTGAGAGCCAGAAAAGGGGTGAGGGTCTCAAATCATCCATTTTATTCAGTGAAGAACAAACAGCCTTTTCTTTTTCCCAGCAAGTTAGTTCTTAGCATCCTCTGTGCTTGGAATCCTAATGAATATTCAGGCTGTTAATAATGAACGGATTTTTATGTTTCTCCCAAGCATAGAGCATTTCCCTTTTGAAGCAGAAAATCCTTACTCTTATAATGGCGTGATGAGCCTTTGTGAGTCAGAATGTTCCCTTGTTAATCGGCTGGTGACAAGCCTGCAGGTGAACGAGCCGTGTCACTCTAGGTACACCAACGCCAGAGTCTCGGTGTTTCTCAAGGGTAGCTTCTCAGAAGGTTGTACTGAGTGGTGCAGAAGAATAACCAGTCAGTCCTCAATTGTTTCAAATTACACATCATGCTCGTGTAATCATTTCTGTCTCTTCAGACAGGGTAGTTGAAATTATTTGTGCAGTTGATTTATGAAGTCAGAAGTCACCTATAAAATGAAAATTATTTTCAGAACTGAAGGATATTCATAGCAAAAAAAAAATCGTTGCTATTTATAGCATCCCACTGATGCTAATTTTCAGAACACCCATCTGAATTCCTTTCTGTACTAAATTGATATATAATTGATGTTTTATTTAAAAATGCATACGAGTATTTTGTCACAGAGTAAATTTTTGTTTATTTTTATTTTTATTTAGCCTTTAGAAAAGTAATGGTATGTCATTTCTAGGTCTGTAATTCTGTATGGAGTGGACAGAACTGCATATGTTCTTTTCATAATCAGGAAATATTTCATAAAGGTAATTAATATTAAATGGAGAGAGGCTCCTTGGTGTAGGAAGATCAAGCCATACTTTCCTTGGGTATGACTGGAAGCCACGCATGTTTGTGTCCACTTAATCCAGACTGGTCCTCTTCATGAAGGAATTCACATCTTCTGCCACCTGGAGCATTTGCTACCTTAGTCCAGCACCTCACATGGGAATCTTGCACTCTGACATCCATTTCCTCAGTAACACACTATGAACCTGTCATCCATGAATGTAGCTAAACTATTTCTGAAGCGTATTTCATTCTGGGTCATACCATCTCTTGAAATAAGTAACTCAATATATTTTTTGCTGGCTATATAAAATAGCACTCAGTGTTGCTTTCCAAATGTAAGTCATGGAAATTCCAGAGGGTATACTTTGGTTCTAATATTTGATCAATATTTGATCAAATTTTGATCTAATATTTGATCAATAGATTTTCTCTTATTGGAGCTGCTTTGGTAGATACTAATCCTAGCCACTGAGAGAAAAAATCTAATGACAGAAGGATGCTTAGACGTCATGATGGTGAAACTACTCCCTTTTTGAAAGTACCCCTTCTGGGATGCCTGGGTGGCTCAGTTGGTTAAGCAGCTGCCTTCGGCTCAGGTCATGATCCCAGCGTCCTGGGATCGAGTCCCACATCGGGCTCCTTGCTCCTCAGGGAGCCTGCTTCTCCGTCTGACTCTGCCTTCCACTCTGTCTGCCTGTGCTCGCTCTTGCTCGCTCTCTCTGACAAATAAATAAAATCTTTAAAAAAAAAAAAGAAGAAAGTACCCCTTCTGTGGCAAATACTAAGGTTAATTATTTTGTTCCTACTTAAGCACTTTTAGTGAGAGCTATAAACACTAGAAGATCTTTATGTTATTCCCGAATCTGCCTACCACTGCCCATTATGGATTGCCCTTGCAATTTCCACCCAGTGGTCTTAGTTTTGTGTTTTGTGTGTAGGTCCCATTACACTGTCCCATCACAGCTGTCTGAAAGTAGCTACCATTTCCTTACTTTATTATTACTAACAAATCATTCTACTTGAAATGACCTCTCATACTTTGTCACAGAGAGTCTCATATTAGAGTCGAGTCTCCAAAGTCCATCATTATCTTAGTCACTTGTTGCTGACTATTCTCTGGTTTGTCCGTGTCCCTCCTAAACACAGCTGTCCAGATTGGCGCATGTGAACTGCAGGATACTAGGTCTCTCTATTCCCACATGATCAGGCACATGCTTTTCCCTGTTCCTAAAATGCTTTCTTCCCTCACCCTTCCTGGGAATGATGGCTTCATCTCTCTGAACCTTGCTCAGATACTACTTTTTTTTTTTTTTAAAGCTGTATCTGAACCCTCTTAGAAACTTAGTACTTAGAAAGCTAAGTACTCTCTTCGCTGTAATTTGCTACCATTTGGCTCATTTACTTAGTATTGCATACATCATATTGGACTCTCGATAATATAACCTTTTTCCTAGATTATTCTTCTTGAATCAGAGAAAATTGATAAATAAAGTGTGCTTAGATACATACATAGAGTAGAGCTCCCAAAATATAGTAAACACTTTGGACACATAAAGTATGTTCACAAACATCACACAGGTTAATCTTTCCAAATAGCTACTACCATGACTCTTTCTAACTTATCCTTATTCAAATTCACAGAAAGACAATTTTCGTATCTATGATGAATATTGTAGTTACCATGAGAAGGCACAGAAATTGCTTCTCGGACTTAACAAAATAAGAAAATCTGCACATTTCTTTTGCTAAGTATATATATGAGTGTTACCATATGCTGTGATTTGTTGATAGGCTCTCTAAGTACCAGGGACTAGCATCAGTCTGGTGTAAAAATTACTCATGGGACAAAGCTTTAAATGTGTCCGGGCTAGGAGACTAGAGTCCCAAAGGACTCTAATCATAAGAAGGGAGAGTTGGCAGAAGCTCATGGATGGGAAAACACTGATAATGCCCTCTCCTGACTATGAATTGTTTGTGAGAACCACAGTTTCTTAGTGAGAGAAGACTTTTATGCCAGAGTTCATCATTGCTTTCTTTATTTTTATAAATTAATTTATTTATTTTCAGAAAAACAGTATTCATTATATTTTCACCACACCCATTGCTCCATGCAATCCGTGCCCTCCATAATACCCACCACCGGCTACCCCAACCTCCCACCCCTCTGCCACTTCAAACCCCTCAGACTGTTTTTTGGAGTCCATAGTCTCTCATGGTTCACCTCCCCTTCCAATTTCTCCCAACTCCATTCTCCTCTCTAACACCCCTTGTCCTCCATGCTATTTGTTATGCTCCACAAATAAGTGAGACCATATGATCATTGACTCTCTGCTTGACTGATTTCACTCAGCCTAATCTCTTCGAGTCCCGTCCATGTTGCTACAAAAGTTGGGTATTCGTCCTTTCTGATAGAGGCATAATACTCCGTAGTGTATATGGACCACATCTTCGTTATCCATTCGTCCGTTGAAGGGCATCTTGGTTCTTTCCATAGTTTGGCGACCGTGGCCATTGCTGCTATAAACTTTGGGGTACAGATGGCCCTTCTTTTCACAACATCTGTATCTTTGGGTATCGCTTTTATATCCATCAGCAGCTTTCATTTGCTTTTGCTAAGAGAACTGTAAGTGGAGCAGTCACAGGAAGGAAGCAGATCCTGGGTATGGTAGAAAAGAAATTTAAAGATTGACCTTTCTCCTGCATAAATTCCTTACTCACTTTCCACAGAAAGAATAAGAATCTGTTTCATTTCTTCAGGATAGCACAAACAAATGCATATTTTGGTAGTAATTTGGACAGTTCAATTGCCAGTGAGGACCACATTGTAAGAGTACAATTCAATAATATTTAGCCAGTTGTAGAGTGGAGGAACCATCACCACTATCCAGTTATAGAAGTTTCTAGCACCCTGAAAATTCCCTCCTGCCTGCTCATGGTCCATCTCTACAACCCCTGTAAACTCTAGGCAATCATTGATTTACTTTCAGTCTCCGTAGTTTGCCTTTTCTGGATAGTTCTTACAAATGGAATCCTTCAATGCAATATTTTACACCTGGTTTCTTTTACTGAGTAAAATGTTTTGGGGTTCATCCCCATTGTAATAGGTATCCATATGCCATTCATTTTTATTGCTGGATAGTATTCGTTGTATGGCTATACCGTATTTTATTTATCCATTTGCTGGCGTATGGACTTTGGGTCAGCAAGCAAGTATGATTAATGATGGGCCTTGAAGATCTTTTCAGAGAGAGGTATTAGTATAGAAAAAGCCAGGAAATGCCCAGTTTGAACTGTTTTATAAACAATGGTGAGATGAACATTCATGTACAAGTCTTTGTGTGGATATTTTCATTTCTCTTGGATGGATGCTAAGAGTGGAATTGCTAGGTCATAGTAAGTATACTTAAGAAACTGCCAAAATGACTGTGCCATATACACCAGCAATGTAGGTGTGCAGTTTCTTTATATCTTTGCAAACACATATTACCAGTTGCAAGAATAGCTGGGTTAGTGGATGTGTACTTTATCTCAAGATGATTTTTATTTGCATTTCTCTCATGACCATTGGTATCAGGCATGCTTTCAGTGTTCTTATTAGACATTCATCTATCCTGTTGGTGAAATGCTTATTCAAATTTTTTGTTCCATTTTTAAATTGAGATGTTTATCTTATATTGAGCTATAAATGTTCTTTATTTGGAATAAATCTTCTGTATCTGACGTAAAATTTGTGAATATTTCCACTCAGTGTGGTTTGTTTAAAAATGTTATCTTTTGGAAATCAAAATTCTTACATTTTGTTTAAGTAGGATTTATTAAATTTTTTTTCCATATGGACATGTTTTCATTTTATTTAGGAAGTCTGTCTTCAGGTTTTATACTTACTTTCTTAATTTTTTCCCAAGTATTTTGCTCTTTTTGATCCTATTGTGATCAGAATGATCTTAATATCATTTTTTGGACTGTTCAGTGCTACCATGTAAACATATGACTTTTATTTATTTTTGTTTATTGTATATTTTTGTATAGTGTGATTTAAATTCATATATTAGTTCTAGTAGTTTTTTGGTAGATTCTTTAGGACACTTTACATATAGAATGAAGTCATCTGATTGTAAAGACAGTTATATTGCTTCCTTTTCAATATAGATGTCTCCCCCCCACCCCCGGGGTTTTGCGCTGGTTAGAACCAGTTTCCTATTGAATAGAAGTGATAAGAACAGACATGCCTGCCTTGTTTCTGATCTTGGGGGAAATCAATCAGTTTTTCATCATGAAGTGTGATATTAACTGTTGTCGCAGATGTCCTCTTCCAGTTGAAGAAGGTCCTCTATATTCATAGTTTGTCTAGAGTTTTTATTGGGACCTTTTTGCTTTTTCCGACGTAGGTGTTTAAAGCTATGAATTTTGTCCTACACCCTGCATTAGTTTTATTCCATAAAATTTTACATGTGTTTTCAGTTTCATTCAGTTATTGAAAAGGTCCAGTTTCCTTTGTAATATCTCTAGTCTATTCTTTATTTAGAGTTTGTCTTAGAAGACAGCTCTGCATGGGACTGTGTCCCTGCACATTTTCTGAGCAGAGGAACTGACTGCTTTTGTTCTGGATGCTCTTTAAAGGATGTTTATATCACGATATAAAGGATGTTTATATCAGAAGGTAGAGATATTCTCTCCCTCCTAAGCGGCGGGCAGTCATGCCTGCTGCCCTCATGAAAGATGCATGTTTCTTAGCCTCAGGTCTCCTCTCCTGGTGTCTATGTGCATGGGCCACCTGGCTTTCCTTGTGTTGCGATTTGGGAACTGAGCCTTGGTAAAGTGGCCCCCAAATAAGGATACTCTGGCTACTGCTATTACTTTAAGGAAGAAAAAAAGGCCCTGTAGCTCTGGCCTAGGAGTTTCATGTGTTCTCCCAGCATCCAGAAATCTCTGGCCAGTTGACTTTTTGAGCTTGTCAGTAGGGTAAAATCTTAGAATCATCAGTTTTAACATTCTATTATTTTATTTCCTAATGTTGGAATTTTCCAGATTTCTTCCTGTAGTTGAGTTTTTAAATTTAATTCCATTTTGGGAACATAATTAAATCATTTAAATATTTTTAAATTCATTAAAACATTTTTATGGTTCAGCATATGGTCTGTCCTGGAGTTTTTTGGTTTTTAGTTTTTGGTTTTTTTGTTTTGTTTTGTCCCCCCCCCCACTGTGTTCCATATATGCTTAAAAACTATGCATATTCTGTAGCTGTTGGGTGAAATGTTCAATAAATGTTAGGTCCGTTTTGTTCATAGTGTTCTTCTTTTCTTTGTCTTTTCCTCTAAGTGTTCTGTCAGTTATTGAGGGTAGGATATTGAAATCTATAGGTATAATTTTTAAATTGTCTGTCTTGCCTTTCAATTATGTCAGTTTTGTTTTGTATGTTTTGGGGTTCTATTGTTAAATATATACGCATTGAAAGCGCTTGTATTTGTATTTCTATTGATCATAAAATATTTTTCTTTGTCCCTAGGGGTATTTCTTTTCTTAAAGTCTGTTTTGGCTGATATTATTATAGCCATGGCAATTCTTGTACTGTTTATGTATCTTTTTCTAGTATTTTACTTATAAACTACTTAGGTCTTTGAATCTAAAACATGTCCCTGGAATACAGTATATAGTTGGATCTTGCCTTTTTTAAAAAAAATATTATATTTAAATTCAATTAGCCAACTGTAGTACATCATTATGGATCTTGCTTTTTTATCCAGCCTGATCATCTCTTACTTTTTTTTTTTTTTTTAATTTATTTTTTATTTTCAGCATAACAGTATTCATTATTTTTCACCACACCCAGTGCTCCATCCAATTCGTGCCCTTTATAATACCCACCACCTAGTACCCCAACCTCCCACCCCCCACCCCTTCAAAACCCTCAGATTGTTTTTCAGAGTCCATAGTCTCTCATGGTTCACCTCCCCTTCCAATTTCCCCCAACTCCCTTCTCCTCTCTAACTCCCCATGTCCTCCATGCTATTTGTTATGCTCCACAAATAAGTGAAACCATATGATAATTGACTCTCTCTGCTTGACTTATTTCACTCAGCATAATAATCTCTTCCAGTCCCGTCCATGTTGCTACAAAAAAAAAAAAGAAAGGACCAATACCCAACTTTTGTAGCATCATCTCTTACTTTTGATTGGAGTGTTCCATTCTTTGATCTTTAACTGAATTATTGATATTGCTGCGTTGACAGGTACATTTTATTGTTTTTTTCTGTATGTGTTTTTGTTGTTGCCCCTCTGTTCCTCCTTTACCTTCCTTAGTGTACAGTTTTATTTCCCCTGTTGATTTTTTTGAACTATTTTTTTTTTTTTTGGGCTGGGTGATTGCTCTAAGAACAATATGCATCTTAATTCATCAAGTTTATTTCCTGAAGTTGGTTGTTGTTTTTTGTTTGTGTTTGTGTTTTTTTTTTTTTTTGTAACTCTCCTGGACTTGATTTAAGAACTTGACTCTTGAATGTACAGCTGCTATCTCTACTCAATTTTTTTGTTTTATAATTTAGCCTCTCTTTTTAGGGGGTCACTCTAGTAACTGCTTAACTTAGTGCTGTCAGTGGTTTGTCAGAGGTAACCCAACATTGTTAATCATCTTGTCTATGGATCTATGTGTTACTTTGGAGGGGGTGGGGGATACATTCAAAGGGTAGGCAGTTTTCAAGTGAGATCTAGGTTTTTCTTTCCATGGGGACACCCCTTGCCCCTTGGGTCTTTTCTGCAGATGCACAGCCTGATATCTGCTCCAAAGAGGGCTGTAATCTCAGGCCATCAGAATTGTGGGCATTCCCCATTTTTCTTATAGACTGTGCTAACATTATTGACAATTCCCTCAGGAGTGAGATATTTACTCTCTGCAGCCCCACCTGAAAGCAGGTTTTCAGGTTCTATCACTATGTTAGGGCTCCTGTGATGGGGCCACTGCAGGAGAGCCACTGTGGAAGCACCATTTTGATACGGCCACTGTGCAGGGCAAGCTGAGGAGGGTGGAGGCACGAGGAGGCGGGGGGAAGGTGAGAGAAGCTCTTGTGAGAATGCTATAGACTCCCACCTTCCTTACCTGATATTTCAGCAGTTTTTCATGAATAAACACTTCTCGGTTTTTTTGTTTGACTTTAGTTGATTTCCAGAGCCCTGAAGTTGATATTTTTGACATTTTTTCTCAGATTACAGTTGTTCGTTTGTTTGTTGGTTTAGGAAGAGGATTTACTGGTCCCTTTTCTCTGCCACAGCCAGAAGAGGCTTCTATGCCACTAAAATTTTAGGGCTTTTTAGGAGGTGTTAGAGCTTTATTGTCTTAGTGAATCCAGTCTGTTCTCAGCACAGTTGACTCTTTGATTCCCTTGATCTAGTTTATTGACTGAATTGTGTCAGGCCATGCCAGTAAAGTCCGAAGCATGCTGGTTTTTAGATGATCCTGCAGCACAGTCTGGTAGGAAACCTGGCTTTTATAATTCCTGCTCTGGTACTAAGTGATCTCTAACTACCTGAATGACTTTAAGAAATTCATTATATCGCTGGTGTCATTTTCCATCTCCATAAAATGGGGGATAATAACAGTCACCCTTATGAAGACAGGTAAGAGTTTACAGATTTCGTGATGGTATTATTTGGGTACTTGGATATGCTGCCATAGTTTTCATCATCAGAGAGATCTGTGGGAGCTCATTTAGAAGATATTCTTCCTGGATGCACAGATAGACAGTTGGCTTTAATAAGCCAGTCTAAAGTGAGAACCCACCTCTGCTATTATGAAGACAGTTCATGATCTGTACAGTCCTATTAGACAAGGAAACAACAGTGTGTTAAGCAGTCATGAATTTCTTAGGCACTTCAACCCAGGGCTAGGGAAAGGGGTGGCTGTGTTTATAAGGGGTGCTAGTGTATGTAGGGATGCTGAAACATCACTGGAAATACAGTGAGATGTACATAGTTGTATTTCATTTGGCTCCTCTGGGGACAACACCGTGTGGGGTTGGAAAAAATACTTTGATAAACTGATTGCAATGGGGGATGAAGCCCACAAAGAGCATGCTTGAGTCAGAACACTTCTTTGCTCCCCTGTCTTCTAAAGTGCCTGGGTGAAGTTAAAGTCATGATGCTAGTTTTGCTGACTTGAATACACTTGACTAAAGCAAAGTTGCTCACAACAGTTCAGGGTGGGGGGCAAATACTGCTACCCCCAGTCTTTTATTTTTCAACGTTTCCTGCTTAGCTCTTGTTCTCTCTTCTCAATGAATGTAGGACAGTAGTCTCAATGTTTGTAAAATGCTAGTATAAAGTTTGCTAAATTATCAGTATGATATTTGAGGAGCTCTTTTCTCCATTTATTACATATTTATCAACTCCTTTCTTTTTGCCAGCCACTCTGATAGGCATTGTAGGAAAAGGATTTGGCACAAGGTTCTAATCTTTTTCTTTTTTTTAAAATGTTTTTATTATTTATAAACATATATTTTTATCCCCAGGGGTACAGGTCTGTGAATCACCAGGTTTACACACTTCACAACACTCACCAAAGCACATACCCTCCCCAATGTCCATAATCCTACCCCCTTCTCCCAAACCCCCTCCCCCCAGCAACCCTCAGTTTGTTTTGTGAGATTAAGAGTCACTTATGGTTTGTCTCCCTCCCAATCCCATCTTGTTTTATTGATTCTTCTCCTACCCACTTAAGCACTCATGTTGCATCACCACCTCCTCATATCAGGGAGATCATACGATAGTTGTCTTTCTCTGCTTGACTTATTTCACTAAGCATGATACGCTCTAGTTCCATCCATGTTGTCGCAAATGGCAAGATTTCATTTCTTTTGATGGCTGCATAGTATTCCACTGTGTATATATATCACATCTTCTTGATCCATTCATCTGTTGATGGACATCTAGTTTCTTTCCATAGTTTGGCTATTGTGGACATTGCTGCTATCAACATTTGGGTGCACGTGCCCCTTTGGATCACTACGTTTGTATCTTTAGGGTAAATACCCAATAGTGCAATTGCTGGGTCATAGGGCAGTTCTATTTTCAACATTTTGAGGAACCTCCATGCTGTTTTCCAGAGTGGCTGCACCAGCTTGCATTCCCACCAACAGTGTAGGAGGGTTCCCCTTTCTCCGCATCCTCGCCAGCATCTGTCATTTCCTGACTTGTTGATTTTAGCCATTCTGACTGGTGTGAGGTGATATCTCATTGTGGTTTTGATTTGTATTTCCCTGATGCCGAGTGATATGGAGCACTTTTTCATGTGTCTGTTGGCCATCTGGATGTCTTCTTTGCAGAAATGTCTGTTCATGTCCTCTGCCCATTTCTTGATTGGATTATTTGTTCTTTGGGTGTTGAGTTTTCTATGTTCTTTAGAGATTCTGGACACTAGTCCTTTATCTGATATGTCGTTTGCAAATATCTTCTCCCATTCTGTCAGTTGTCTTTTGATTTTGTTAACTGTTTCCTTTGCTGTGCAAAAGCTTTTGATCTTGATGAAATCCCAATAGTTCATTTTTGCCATTGCTTCCCTTGCCTTTGGCGTTGTTCCTAGGAAGATGTTGCTGCAGCTGAGGTCGAAGATGTTGCTGTCTGTGTTCTCCTCAAGGATTTTGATGGATTCCTTTCGCACATTGTGGTCCTTTATCCATTTTGAGTCTATTTTCGTGTGTGGTGTAAGGAAATGGTCCAATTTCATTTTTCTACATGTGGCTGTCCAATTTTCCCAACACCATTTATTGAAGAGGCTGTCTTTTTTCCATTGGACATTCTTTCCTGCTTTGTCGAAGATTAGTTGACTGTTGAGTTGAGGGTCTATTTCTGGGCTCTCTATTCTGTTCCATTGATCTATGTGTCTGTTCTTGTGCCAGTACCATGCTGTCTTGATGAGGACAGCTTTGTAATAGAGCTTGAAGTCCGGAATTGTGATGCCACCAACGTTGGCTTTCTTTTTCAATATCCCTTTGGCTATTCGAGGTCTTTTCTGGTTCCATATAAATTTTAGCATTATTTGTCCATTTCTTTGAAAAATATGGATGGTACTTTTATAGGAATTGCATTAAATGTGTAGATTGCTTTAGGTAGCATAGACATTTTCACAATATTTATTCTTCCAATCCAGGAGCATGGAACATTTTTCCATTTCTTTGTGTCTTCCTCAATTTCTTTCATGAGTACTTTATAGTTTTCTGAGTATAGATTCTGTGCCTCTTTGGTTAGGTTTATTCCTAGGTATCTTATGGTTTGGGGTGCAATTGTAAATGGGATTGACTCCTTAATTTCTCTTTCTTCTGTCTTGCTGTTGGTGTAGAGAAATGCAACTGATTTCTGTGCATTGATTTTATATCCTGACACTTTACTGAATTCCTGTATAAGTTCTAGCAGTTTTGGAGTGGAGTCTTTTGGATTTTCCACATATAGTATCATATCATCTGCGAAGAGTGATAATTTGACTTCTTCTTTGCCGATTTGGATGCCTTTAATTTCCTTTTGTTGTCTGATTGCTGATGCTAGGACCTCTAGTACTACGTTGAATAGCAGTGGTGATAATGGACATCCCTGCCGTGTTCCTGACCTTAGCGGAAAAGCTTTCAGTTTTTCTCCATTGAGAATGATATTTGCGGTGGGTTTTTCATAGATGGCTTTGATGATATTGAGGTATGTGCCCTCTATCCCTACACTTTGAAGAGTTTTGATCAGGAAGGGATGCTGTACTTTTTCAAATGCTTTTTCAGCATCTATGGAAGGTATCATATGGTTTTTGTTCTTTCTTTTATTGATGTGTTGTATCACATTGACTGATTTGCGGATGTTGAACCAACCTTGCAGCCCTGGAATAAATCCCACTTGGTCGATATAGTTTAAGCATCAATTTATAAAAGAAATATAAAATAAAGACCAGATGCTTCAGAGTATATAGGCTTTTTTTTTAATCAGAGTTGATTTTCTCTTCTATTTTATCTTATTTCTGATTGCTGCTTTTGAGATTTCTCCATTCATCTTGCTTCTCAGGTGATCATACCTGACCTCCATCACAGAGACCGGTCGGCCATTGTCACTGGTGGGGTATTTTAGCTAAAAGTGACTTAGCAATCCCTTGGTTAAAACATGACAGTTTTATAGGCAGGAAAATTTAGCCTTCTGAACTCAACCCAAAGTTACATCACTAGTCAGTGGTGAGGATGTATAGAACCCAGTTGTCTCCAGGCGCTGCTCTTTACAACACAACACCACAGTTCAGCTACAACACAACTCCCTTTATAAGCAGGATTGATCTGTGTATCTTTGTGTCTATTATTTATTTATCCATCAGTCCATCCATCCACCCATCTGTCCATCCATCCATCCATCCACCTACCCATCATTTATTCCTCCATCTCTATCTTATTTCTTTTTCCTCAGACTTCATAAGATAGTTCATAAAAATTAATTTTAAAGGTATGTATTTAAAACATATTTTGGTTTCTATAACTAACATAATATGAAAATATTTCTCTTTGTCTTCTGTTAATGTTCTTTGTGATTTCACAGGCTCATCTCAGAGAAAGAAGGTATAAAGACAGGGTTTCACAAATTTTTAGCAGAAAATTTTGTGATAGAAGAAAATTTCATGGCTTCAGCTTTAAAAAATTGTGGTTAATTATTTTTATTTCCACTGCAGAACTGCATGCTGCTTGGAGGACGAAAGAATACAGATGTTCCCCTGGAAGGATATTTAGTAACACCAATACAAAGAATTTGCATAATACCCTCTCCTTTTGTGAAGGTATTTTATATGTTTATTTCACTGTAGTATCTTCCTTGTATCTGCATATTTTGCTTTAAAAATGTTTTTTTAAATAATCTGATTTTCTCAAGAAAGGGCATATCATAGTTACTATGGAAAATAGCTATTTCATAACATATATATGGATTAGGAAACAAATCTTTTAGGAAAAGAGATTTTTAGTGCTCTTTGTAGAAAAGTTAACCGTTTGAGTTTTATTTAGAGTATTGCATTAGTTTCAAGATAGATCCCATTAAATACCTTAGGACAAGTTTATATTGCATATTATCTACAGGGTTCGTTATCTTAAGTAAATCTACTATTGTATTTTTTACTTCCCCTTACACTGGCATCTTCTTGATGCTAATGAACTTAAAGTGAATGTTACATAATTTCACAGTTTGGTTTTTGAATCAGTGGAATGTTGTGGGTCACATGGGACAATAAATGGTAGAATGTAGAAGGACCATGCTAAGCAAATACTGCCTCTGGACACATTAATGGTTGTAGGCCATTGCCTCATTAAAATGACTAAAAGTGTTATTGTGAAAAACACATTTTAATGTGCTAATTATGCTTGTGCTGTAAGAATATGTGAATAGATTAGAATAGCAATTCTGGAAATGGTGCTTCTGGGAACTACAACAGCAGTTTGGGTTGGTGGTTGAGCACAGGAGCTCTGAGTTCAGATCCCAAGTATTCTGCTTACTAGCTGTGTGACTGAACACATAATCTAACTTCTTAAAGCCTTGGGTTTTTATTAATGAAGCAGAAATAATGATGATGAAATTGTAGCATATGTCTGCAAGGATGTGTATAACGGATGTGTATGTCTGTGTATGTGTGTATATACATAGCTATATATGTATATACACATATGGAAAATGTATTACATAAAAATAGTAATTAAACTTTTATGCAAATCCTTTAGCACAGTATGTACTCCGTATATGTTAGCTATTATTATTCATATATATTTGATTCTGATTTATCTTAATAGATTAACTACTGCTTGCTCTCTAAATGTTTTTAAATATTTCAATATGTTATACACATATTAACTGGTGTTCTTATTGATTTACTTTTTGAGAAACAAATGTAAGGAATTTGAACTTAAAGTACATTTTTTTAACTACAACTTCCATGAGTTGCATAATTGGTTTTTTTTTGGTAAAATTTCTTTGAAAACAATTTCTTCTTATTAAAAAAGAAGTTAAAATTGCTTGGTTAAGCCACAGAAGGAAGCTAACATGGAGGTCTTCAGTTCTGCAGACCTTTAATATGGTCTTCAGTTCAGGAAGATTGGGGCAAATGTGACTCCTGTCTTTCTGAGAGTCCTTCAGACTCTTGACTTGGTGACTCAAATCACGTCATCTATTCCTGGACCTGATTTTGGAATCCCAGGCATTTGTATGTTTTAAGAGTCAGGAGGGATAGTGATATTACGAAAAGGATATCATGCTTATATTAAGAAAAGGATATCATGCTTAAGTAGTTGTTCTAAATCACTTCTGGATGATAGGGATGACCACCAGATAGGGTTGGCTGATCTGACCTCTCAAAAGATAGAATAATGGACACACCTTTGCTTAGTAAGAAAAAGATTAACTCAGAGCTCCTTCGAGAAGTGGAAAGATGACATCTTTCCCCTTCTTTGGATGATTATCTTCACAAAGAAACATGAAGGAACTATTTACTTGTGTAGTAGATAATGTTGGTGTTGATAATTTTTTGTTGTTGTTGTACCGTTGTGCTGATAGTCTCTTTGACTTTGGTTGGTTTTATTTATTCAGAGAAAAACATTAGGGGTTAGGCTGTGTGTTAAACAATCTATTGGTCATATTTGTGGAACTTGAAATTATTGGTGTGACCAACAAGTACAGTGTTCATAGAAAGTAACTGACAAAAAATTATTACTAGTCATTTTTCTTGCTATTTCACATTGTCTACATTCATGTGTCAACTTCACAGATACGCACTGGGCACAATTCCAGAGGACCTCAAATCACCGTCTGCAGACTGGCTTGACCAATTCACAAAATTTACAAATACTTCTGCACTTTAGAATTTTTAGAGAAGCCAGCATATCTCTTTTATGGATTTGTGATCCAATGTAAATTTTTAAATCTTGTCTTGGGAGTGATGTAATTTGTATTCTTCTGGTGCTAGCTCTGTAGAATGCAGTGTGAACATACTGAATGCAGGGTCAAAGTTTATGGCGGAAGTTTCAACAGTAACAGACATCAAGAGAGTATAATAACTGCATAGTTTCCCACTGGATGTTAAGAATTAAGAAAATTATTTTAAAGACTTGCCCCAGGATTTCTGTAATTGTGTTAGTTACATGATAATGGCAGCTGTAGTAAAGAAACAAATGACTAATTAAAAAGCAATGTGGTCACAACTGTCTAGACAGTGGGTGAAGATGTTTAATTTTGTGCTTCTAAACAACAAACAAAACCTTTTAATATATTTAAAAGAGTAAAGATCACACTTGCTCTGATATCATGAATGGAAAAAATAAAACATAAAATGCCAAAAAAACACCCCTAAAATCAAAACAACAACAACAAAAAGATATTGAGGGACATATGGCAATTCATTCATTGCAGAAAGTGAAACTGAGTTATTGGTGAAAATTGCATAAATTGCTGTTAGTGATGGAGTATCATGGAACTTGTAAGTTATTTATTTTGCTAGAGTATGAGACATTATTTATAAATTTTGCTTTACTTATGGCATGTTTTTGTAGTTTCTCAAAAGTGTATTAGGAAATAAGGCATTGAAATTATTTTTGAAATTATGGGACATATTTATTTAAAGACTTACTGTTCTGCTAAGACTCTAGGAAGACATACAGAGTTCTATTTCTGTTGGAGCAGAGGTCAATCTTATAAACAAATTACATGCTGCAGGTGAGATATTTGACAATTCAAAAGGAGAAATCTAATTTAGTTTTTATTTTTATTTATTTTTTTTAAAGATTTTATTTATTTATTTGTCAGTGAGAGAGCGAGCGAGAGCAAGCACAGGCAGACAGAGTGGAAGGCAGAGTCAGAGGGAGAAGCAGGCTCCCTGCGGAGCAAGGAGCCCGATGCGGGACTCGATCCCAGGACGCTGGGATCATGACCTGAGCCGAAGGCAGCTGCTTAACCACTGAGCCACCCAGGCGTCCCATAATTTAGTTTTTAAAACAAAATAATTTTAAGGCAAAAAAATTAAAGGAGCTGCAAAATGTGTGTCAGGGTAACGTATATTCATTGATTCAACCTTTTGTTTTTGATCTGGAGTGTGTGATGTCCCTTCTGAAAGCGGCTCTCATGATCTCTGCAGTTCTCATTTCCTGGTCATTCTGAACCTGCTGTACCAGAAAGCTGAAGATCAAAGGGCAGGTTTTTTTGTTTGTTTGTTTGTTTGTTTTGTTTTGTTTTGTTTTATGTATAAACAGGAGTTGCTGAAGCAGACTCCAAGGAAACACAGTGACCACACAGCAGTAATTGAAGCCCTCCAAGCCATGAATGTGGTCTATTCCAACATAAACAAGGCCAAGAGGCAGATGAAGTTAGAAGTTTTAGAGGAATGGCAGTCTCACATTGAAGGCTGGGAGGTACATTCACTCTACTCAACAAGGGAGCTTAAAATAGTTTTGTTATGTCTTATGCTGCATGTAGAACTGGTGACATTGGATGGAGCCATAAATGGTCATTTTCCCAGGTAATGCCAGAGGCTATAACCATTTCTGCAAAGTGCTGTCATTATTTTTAAATATCTTTAGAATGGCAAGTTAATTGACTTAACGTCAACCTGAAAGCTTTGTCATAGAGCCTTCTAATATTGTGTGGATTATAAGCTCTGGTATTTCATTGTTTGTGCATCTCGATTATCCTTTTCCCTGCCTTCCTTTGGTCAATAAGTACATAGCCTGAAACCTGGAGAGAGTAAAGAAGGGGAGTGACACCCCGTATGTGTTCTATGATACTGTTAATTTTCAGATTCTAAATTAGGTGTGATGATGAATTTCATTTTAAGGTCACTTAATCTCTTAAATTGCATTTCATTGCAATTATTTCATCATTTCTAAATGAAGAAACTGTCTATGATGTGATTTTTAAGGTCCATTCAAGATGAAAAGTCTTATGGATTTATGAATCATTAAAGAAAGATTTTTTTAAATGAGAAAGCAAACAAAGAGTGCTATTCAGACTCTGTTATATGTTTTCATCCATGGTAACTTTGAATCCCTATTACTTCATGGGGCTAGAGCCCTATGTTATTTTAGTGCTATATAAAGCATAAACTAAAATTTTGTCTTTAAATTGACTTAATTGAGATGAAATGAGCTTTCAACTGGGATCATTTATTTTTATAAAGTAAAGCAATTAAGACATTTTTTAGAGGTATAGAGAAGATTTAAAATGTTTCCAACCAAATAATGTATCACACAAATTTGAGTGGATTGCTTTTTATCTATAGGACCTTATAATTGACTGATTTGTTTTGAATCTTCAATATGTTGGTTTCCATTTAGATCTAAAATTATATCCACTCAGATTTGCAAAGAAACCTCAAACCTTGAGCTCCGGATTCCCCAGTTTATCCACTCTTTACCATGAAACTTTTCAAATCCAGCTGGGATCGAAGCTTTCTCTTTGTCTATATTTTTTCATTTCAAGTGTCCAGGGTGACCTCGCATATCAGTATGAATGCTACTTATTTCAGTCAGTTAAAATGGTTGTGTGTTTTGCAGTTGATTCACGGTGATAATTTCTTTCCTGGGGAGTGGTTGTCCTGCTGGGTTGAGAAAAATGGACTGAAGTTTGCTTTTGTTGTTCTGTTGTCACTCGAGCATTGGAAGAAAAACTGAACATGCTTTAAATTGCAGGGTTTCTCATTGATATCTGCCAGGCCTTTTCCCAAAACAAAACCTCACAGATTCTCGGTACTCTAGGGCAGTGGAATCTGTCATAATTTTGTTCCTCCTCATTTATATTTTTTAAAAAATTGTATCTACTGCAGAATTAAGAGATTCTTTAAAAAGTTGATATTTTTTGCTATGGGCATGCCAGTTATTCAAAGGAAGAATGTGTGTGGATCATGTTCCATTACTTACAGCCCCTAACAGGGTGTGCCTCAATCCCACCAGCTCTTTGTGTTTACAACTAACAGTTGAAGCACAAGAGGAAATGCAGCATTAGGACAGAGGAAACTGGCTGCAGGAAATCAGATAGGACTATAGTTCCAGCAGATACAGAGGAGATCATATGAGCGTCGGGTCCCAAAAAAGGGCAGCAAGGCAGATTCTATTTGAGTAGGATTTGAATATAATTGCATAAGACACAGCCAGGCCACTTTGGGGGGTTTTGGGACATGGAGGGAACGCAGCTTGGAGGAAGGCCCAGCTAACTGGTTGGCAGCTTTTGATAAGAACATGATCCCTCATCTCAGTCCACCAGCTTGGAGAGAGTGGGGAAAGCTCTTATAATATTCATACCTGGTCTGTTCCTGGAAGCTTTGGAGAAACTGCTGATAGGACTCTGATTTGTCCAGGAGAGAGAGGTAGTCTTACAGGATGAATGCAGGCCCTGGGAGGGAAGCGGGATAGTTACAGAACTTTCTTTGAATTGCTAACAAAGATTACTACTCAGCTTGCAGACAGCTTTGTGTATGTTTAGAGTGGCTCTGGTGGGTTTAGGACATGGCCAAGGGCAGATGTCAGGTGGCATGGTGGCCAAGAATGGAGAGTTCCTTCAAAAGCCTTTGAGGTGAGAAGTCTTGAGCTAATAAGGTTGGGAAACAACTCACTGTCTAGTTCTTTCCCCAAGCTCCTGCAGACCCTTGAGGACCACCTGAGGGATGACACCCTTGCTCCAGTAACTAAAATTTCTTGAATGAGATCTGAATCTGATACACCATGAATTAGCATTACTTTCACCTTAGGTGGATTATTTATTTTAAGTAAGTCACTTAATTATCTAGTCTTATTTTTCCATTAATCATATGGAGGTTTTTTATAGTAAAATCTGTCAGGTATCTTGCCTATTATTTTGTGCTATAAATTATCATTACATTCCTTTATGTTGAATTTAGGTAAACAAGTGATTGAAATCTATGGTCCCAAATTAGATGACATAGAGCTGAAGCCTGATTTTCAAGGAGACTTCATCTCTAGTCTGGACTCTAACCCTTACTCTGGGGATGATGCATCAGACCTCTCCCACATACTGTGTGGGTTATTACAGGAGTCAAACGAAATAAGTGGAGGTGCTTTGAATACTGTAAAATCCTATGCAAATGAGAAGTATTTTAAAGCTCTGGTTCAATGGTAGGATTTTACCCTTGAGAAATCCCTATTTGTCTAATGCATGCTCCTGACTACTGAAGGTGTTCTATCTCTTCAGTTAATGTTAGATAGCTCCGAGTCACAGAAACTAAAAGAATAATTAATTTAAAAAGATGTGGGGTGGCTCACAGAATCAGTAGAAAAGCTACACTCTTAAGGGTGTCTAGGCCACCAAAGCTGGTAGGTAGGTTCATCAGTGCCCTGACTAAAATAAAAAGACTAATAATTTTTTTCTACCATTCTATTACATCACTCAAGATTCAAGATCAAAATCTAAGATTCCTGTAGTCTTTCCTAGGGGAGGATAGTATGCCACTTTCCTTTTGAGGAAAGGCTGATCTTCCAGTGTATGCAATCCTGGTGAGTCCTTAAGAGTTTTCTGAGGTATTATAATCCCCATTACACAGATTTAAAAAATAAGGGCAATATACTTTACCCCAAATGCTTACAGCTAATGGATGGCAGAGTTTAAACCTATATTCCTTGTCACTGTATAATATTGTATCTACTCAGAAAAAAATTTAGTTTATTCTTTAGATTAAGTTGATTGCTTGCCATTTAGAAGTAAATTGACTATAGAAATTAGGTTTTTGTCATCATTTATATAGTGACTGTCATTACAGAAGATCTGTAGTTTAATTGCTCATATTTGAAGTTCTGCCTTTTATTATTATAATTTATCATATCTCAGTTTTATGTCTTATCCAACATTCAGAGCATTGCACAGGATATTCTACCAAAGGTAATTGTAGGGTAATAATCAGTGTGCTCAGAAAGGAAGTTCATTAGTTGTTTAATCAGAGTCACTGATTCATTTCATAGAACAGGACCAGCCACCATCTTGGTCTGCTCTTTGGCTGATTGATAGTATCATAATGGTAACTCTAATCTTTGGAGTCATAATGAACTCTATCAATATGGGAGTATCAAAAAGCATTATATCACTTGGTAAATTCAGCTTTATATCCGTGATAGCCTTATCAAGGATATAAATCTCTCAAATAGATCTCTCAAATCTGCAAACAATCATATTAAAAGATAATAGGGAGAATTATTAATATATGAAGGTGCTGGAAAAAATAAGATGAAAATAGTTACTGCATTTTACGAAATAGAAACAGAATAGAAATTTGACACCTCTTAGTCTTCTACGTGGAGAAATGTAATGGCACAAAAGCATTTTAACATCCATTTCCTGCTTTCCATAAGATTAAGTTTGTGTCTGACAGTATATTGTCTTCAAGTCATGTTCTCTTACTTTATGAGTGTGAGTTTAACAGAGGTTGTGATGGGAATTTTTTTTTCCTTTCTACAAGGCGATTTGTAGATACAAATTTGTCTACTGCCTTAAGACAGAATTGATTTATAGATGGCCCTTGTTACTTAAGGATAGGTGGTTTGGGAAGAAGGCTACTGAAAGTCAATCTATGTGGAAAGGGAGCAGAATTTCCTAAGTGGGAGGGGGGAAGCTTGTTTGGGACTTTATTTCTATAAAATGAACATTTATGTTATTAGTTTTATCTAATATATGACAGAATCTAGGTTAAAACATCAGTCAATAAATTGAATCTCAAAAAGAGTGAACCAAATTCTGAATCTTGCTGGGGGGCATACATTTTATGACATTATGTGATAAAATGATGTGATATCCTTCATTTCATGTTTAACTTTTCTAGTAGTTTTAAAAGATTTTTTGAGAGAGAATATTCAAATGCTTCATTCATTTTCTCGAGACACTCCTTTGATATTGAAACCATTCTCTTATGAGATGCCCACCTAGTTGTCATTCTTGTCAATTTTCTTTTCTTCCATAGTGAGTGGTTCCAGCTCTTGTTAGATCTTCATCTGTCAGTGCTTTGTATATGATTGGGGGAAGTTTCAGGGCCTCCTGTCATCCTTCTTCTTTGTCAAGATTATGTCTTCTCTCTGCAGTCTGCCTTTTTCTGATATTGACATTCAACATTTAGTTGACAAGATGAATGGGGTAGATTCTGGTGTTAAGCAGGGAGCACTGACAATGGGGTCAGATAATTAGTGACTAGTTTCCTATTATAGTGATTTTTTGCATCCTCATAGCTGCAAAGAATCAGTAATGAGCCCTTACATAACATAGTAAGAGAACTTAACATAAAAAGATTTAACCTTTCAAATAATCCAGATGTGGTTTAGCAGTATTATTTTCATTGGGTCTTTTTCAGAGATGGGGCTTTGTTCTATTGTTACAGTGTTTCATAAATCATTTTAATGTTTGAAGACACACTGGAAATAAGAAAAGGAGCCATAACATAAATACACATGCCCCTGACTTTCTTTTCTTTGTGTTGTCATTTTCTGAAAGCATACTTTGGCACCTAACTAGTGTTCACCTATGGAAATGCATCATATTCCACATTACATTACATTCTGTAATGGCACTTTGAATTTACTAGTCTTTCATGTATGCTGACTATATAATTCACACCTGGTTATACCTCAAATTATAGAATCAAAATTATTATTCAGCTTCTTAACAAATTAGATTCTGAATTGTCACCATTTTCTGGCTGGACCTTGACCATGAGACACCCACAGTGGGGAGGGGAGCCATTGGTGAAGAGTTTTGCCAACATGGACTGCCTCTGGGTCCTGGCTTTAGTGACTGAAGTCATGGTTTGCTACACCATTTCAGACTGATCTTTTCACCCTATCAGAAAGTGATATTGAAATGGTGTACTTTGTAAGTATGACAAAGAAAATCCCTAAAGAATGATTGAAACCTGAAACCACGACATGGAATGAACTATATAGTTAATGATAAACAAATAATCATATACACACAGCTATCTCTGATAGTGTTAATTCATGCCAGCTCTCATTTTGTTGATACTCTGTTACTGCAGTGATCACACTGCATTTAATTCTCTGCTTTCATATCTGTTTCTTCCACTAGTATCAGGAACAGGGGTCATGTCCCAAGCCTTTGCACCTGCTGGGACCAAGTTGAAGGAGGAGAGATGACATAGGTTTCCACAGACTAGACTAGAAAGAGAACCTTTTGGAAGGAGAGGCACTGGATGAGTAGATTCCCACCCAGAGTGCAGTTATTAATGGATGGTTACTTTTCCCCTTGAACTGCTACTCAGCCTTCCTTTCCTGATTTAATAAAAGCGGTCAGGATTAGAACCATCCATGGAACTTCCTTGCTGGGGCTTTGCTGTTTTGAGTTCTATATATATAATTCATCACAGGTGTGATTTTACATGAAAAGTATTGCTTCTTAAAGGGAAATGAATGTTAAAAAGGATAAATCATCTAGATGAAAAAAGTACATTATTTTGGTTATTTATTGTTTAAGGGATTGCTGAGACAGCAAAACTGAATCATATGGGTAAACACACTATTTAAAAATATCTGTATTGGGGCACCTGGGTGGCTCAGTGGGTTAAAGCCTCTGCCTTTGGCTTGGGTCATGATCCCAGGGTCCTGGGATGGAGCACCGCATCGGGCTCTCTGCTCAGCAGGGAGCCTGCTTCTTCCTCTCTCTCTCTCTCTCTGTCTGATTCTCTGCCTACTTGTGATCCCCGGTCTGTCAAATAAGTAAATAAAATCTTTAAAAAAATTCTGTATTGGAGCATCTGGGTGGCTCAGTTGGTTAAAGCGTCTGCCTTGGGCTCAGGTCATGGTCTCAGGGTCCTGGGATCGAGGCCCACATCGGGCTCTCTGCTCAGCAGGGAGCCTTCTTCCCCTCTCTCTCTGCTTGCCTCTCTGCCAGCTTGTGATCTCTCTCTCTCTCTGTGTCAAATAAATAAGTAAAATCTTTTAAAAAAGTCTGTATTGAATATGTACATATACACATTACATTATGGGTAATGGCTTTAGGATAGTTCAAAATTAATGATTTATACAAGCCTTCTTATTTTTTTAAAAATAATTCTTTCATACTTTGTCTCTCAAATGTTGGTTTATGACTCTATGATATATTACTGTACTCTTAAAATAGCTTATTTTCATGGGCAATATTTTTTTTACAGCCATATGAAATTCCATCTTTGTAAAAGTATTTCTATAGGTTTTCTTTTTCCCCCATAGTTTAATAATCTGCCGCCATCAATATCTACTTGGTGACCCATGAAAGAATGTACAAAACTGATCTAACCAAACATCTTTCCCTTTCTTTTATCTTCCTTACTCCTGTCCCCCCTCCATCTTTCTTTCCATCTCCCTTCCTTCTTTCCCTTCCTTTTTTTCTTCCTTCCTCCCTTCCTCCTTTTCTCCCTCCCTCCCGTCTCCCTCTCTCCTTCTTGCTTCCTAAAACTTCACAAACAGAGAAACCAACTTGCTAGAGATTTATACCAGGAAGAAAGGTTTAACACATTGTTTGGCATGTTATAGAAATGTTAAAACCCTGGCTTTAGTATTCATCTAGAGAAAAGTGTTTATCACACGATTGTTCAGTGACTAAATATGGAATTGTCAAAGAACAGATTTCTAGATTTAAAAATTAGCATCAATTTTCAAAATAAAGATAAAACACTAACCAAGTTATGTAACATTATTTAGGTGTAAGTGAATATTCACCAGTGATGAAATATACCAGAGGTGACCATGTGGTATATTTGCAACCGTGGTAACACTATAATGCCTATCTGCCCTCGGACTAGGAAGCAGTCAGGACTAGCTCAGGCAGAGACCTGTGCTCACCTCTGTCTCCCTGTCAGCAGGGTTGCCATATGATGCACTTGAGCACCTGGATTCAGGTACTTAAACCCTCCAAGGCAATGTTACTTAGAGTGTTCCACATGCATCACCATTTACTGGAATGACCTGGGACCTACCCCAGCTTTACTCCGTTTCAGTCTCGGAAGGTAGGACCAGGGAATCTGGTAATTTCAAGAAGCCTGTGTGTCTCCCAAACTCTAAACTTTGAGAACCATTGCCCTAGAGACATTGCTCTCTTCTGATGATCTGCCTGGCTGGTTTTACTGCTTCCACATTTTTTATATTCTAGTTAACTTGCCTGACATTGTCATTTTGATAGGCTTTAGTGCTCCTGAATCTTACCTAGTAATCTGATGTTCATTGCCATGTTTATTTCAATTTCTTCTGTGAATTTTGTAGCTTGACTTCTTTATTTCTAACCCCAAATTCTTCCTGGGATTTCTAGGTAAATGAAAAAAAAATGCATGTAATTTCAAAATATCATAAATTTCATTTACTTTAAAGATAAAGTTGTGAGGTTTTTTTTTTGTTTTCTTTTCTCTTAGCTACAGAGAAAGGTAGATTTATCATGTAGCGAGGGGAAAATAACCACAACATTATTTAAAAAGAGACGCTTATTGTCTACTTGTACATGGGACGGATTTTAAGTGAGAGGCATATCATGACTATACCGAAGACTGTATATACACTTGGTAAAATTTTTAATATTTCTAGCATTGTACAACTCTTTAGCTAAAAGATTCTTAATGATTTCGAGTTGCCATTGTCCTAGTAATAATGTACAGATTCAATCATGGTAAATCAAGAGCACAATGGTTCTTCTTTACCATTTACGACTTATACACATGGTATAAAGAGAAATGCTATAGGCCATTTATTTAGAAGGAGTATTTTTAGACAAATGTGTATGTTTGTCTTTGTAAAGATTCCTTTAAATGCATAAGCAATCTTTGTATAGATTCCTTTAAGTGCATAAGCAATCCTCTGGGAATTATTTAATGGACATTTCATGTGATAATAGTAGATTACTATTATCTATTACTATTACTATTCTACTCTGGTAGAAGATGGTAAAGGTACCTACTGTACTGATTCTTAAAACTTGCTATTAAATATTAAAGACAAATCACTACAGTGATAGAAATGTCTCAGTAGGATTTAGTCAAATATAATACGAGTGATGTTATGTTTATATTGTGAGATATACTTTAAAACATAACAAGATTGTTGGACTTGATGTCACTAACCCACAAAATTTCATTATTAAACAGATGCCTTGGGCTGTTTTTGAAAAGAAGTGTTTTACCTCACAGAGGTCAATTAATATTATTCTGATTTTTGATCAGGACCTAGGAGCTAATGGAAACTTATGGTAATGACGTAAACATAATCTAGTTTTTAAAGATTTTTTAAAAATTTTATTTATTTAAAAGAGAGAGAGAGAGAGCACAAGTGGAGGGACAGGGAGAGGGAGAGGCAGGCTCCCTGCTAAGCAGGCAACTTGACACAGGGCTCCATTCTAGGACCTTGGGATCATAACCTGAGCTGAAAACAGACAGTTAACCAACTGAGCCACCCAGGTGCTTCCAAACATAATATATTTGTATATTAGTAAGGGGTTTGAGAGTTTGCTATGATACCAATCTAGATTAAATCAAAAGTCTAACTATTAAAGCATACAATAGAGGAAAATGATCTAGAGGCATTGTTGACTAATGGAGCACTTTGAATTAGTTATAAGGTGAGATTGCCATAGATGTGTTAATACAATCTTATAGAATCAAGATATATATTGTAGGGTTCTGGAGAAATACTGATATCACTACATGATTTATTCACCAGCTTGCATCTGAGTGGTAGTGTTCATTTGTAGAGATGTTCTGTATGAAGGGAAACCCTCACAAACTGGAAAAGGTTCAGAAGAGATCTTCAGGGATCTTGAAGATCTTTCCATAGTTTGGCTATTGTGGACATTACTGCTATAGACATTTGGGTGCATGTACCACTTCAGATTACTACATTTGTATCGTTAGGGTAAATACCCAGTAGTGAGAGTGCTGAGTCTTAAGGTAGCTCTATTTTAAACTTTTTGAGGAACCTCTATACTGTTTTCCAGAGTGGCTGCACCAGCTTGCGTTCCCACCAACAGTGTAGGAGGGTTCCACTTTGTCTGCATCCTCTCCAACATCTATTGTTTCCTGACTTGTTAATTTTAGCCATTCTCATTGGTATGGGGTGGTATCTTACTGTGTTTTTTTTTTAATTAAATTAATTTATTTATTTTCAGAAAAACAGTATTCATTATTTTGTCACCACACCCAGTGCTCCATGCAATCCATGCCCTCTATAATACCCACCACCTGGTACCCCAACCTCCCACCCCCCTGCTACTTCAAACCCCTCAGATTGCTCTCATGATTCACCTCCCCTTCCAATTTACCCCAACTCCCTTCTCCTTTCTAACACCCCTTGTCCTCCATGCTATTTGTTATGCTCCACAAATAAGTGAAACCATATGATAATTGACTCTCTGCTTGACTTATTTCACTAAGCATAATCTCTTCCAGCCCCGTCCATGTTGCTACAAAAGTTGGGTGTTCATCCTTTCTGATGGGGGCATAATACTCCATAGTGTATATGGCCCATATCTTCCTTATCCATTCATCAGTTGAAGGGCATCTTGGTTCTTTCCACAGTTTGGCAACCATGGCCATTGCTGCTATAAACATTGGGGTAGAGATGGCTCTTCTTTTCATGACAGCTGTATCTTTGGGGTAAGAACCCAGGAGTGCAATGGCAGGGTCATAGGGAAGTTCTACTTTTAATTTCTTGAGGAATCTCCACACTGTTCTCCAAAGTGGCTGCACCAACTTGCATTCTCACCAACAGTGGAAGAGGGTTTCCCTTTCTCCACATCCTCTCCAACACATGTTGTTTCCTGTTTTGTTAATTTTGGCCATTCTAACTGGTGTAAGGTGATATCTCAATGTGGTTTTAATTTAAATCTCCCTGAGGGCTAGTGATGATGAACATTTTTTCATGTGTCTGATAGCCATTTGTATGTCTTGATTGGAGAAGTGTCTGCTCATATATTCTGCCCATTTTTTGATATGTTTGCCTGTTTCATGTGTGTTGAGTTTGAGGAGTTCTTTATAGATCCTGGATATAAACCTTTTGTCTGTACTGTCATTTGCAAATAACTTCTCCCATTCCATGGGTTGCCTGTTTTTTTTTTTTTTTGACTGTTTCTTTTGCTGTGCAGAAGCTTTTGATTTTGATGAAGTCCCAAAAGTTCATCTTCGATTTTGTTTCCTTTGCCTTTGGAGACATATCTTGAAAGAAGTTGCTGTGGCTGATATCGAAGAGATTACTGACTATGTTCTCCTCTAGGGTTCTGATGGACTCCTGTCTCACGTTGAGGTCTTTTATCCATTTTGAGTTTAACTTTGTGTACGGTGTAAGAGAATGGTCGAGTTTCATTCTTCTACATAGAGCTGCCCAGTTTTCCCATCACCATTTATTGAAGAGACTGTCTTTTTTCCACTGTATATTTTTTCCTGTTTTGTCAAAGATTATTTGACCATAGAGTTGAGGGTCCATATCTGGGCCCTCTACTCTGTTCCACTGGTAAATGTGTCTGTTTTTATGCCAGTACCATGCTGTCATGGTGATCACAGCTTTGTAATAAAGCTTGAAATCAGGTAACGTGATGCCCCCAGTTCTATTTTTGTTTTTCAACATTTCTTTAGCGATTCGGGGTCTCTTCTGATTCCATACAAATTTCTGGATTATTTGCTCCAGCTCTTTGAAGAATACTGGTGGAATTTTGATCGGAATAGCATTAAAAGTATAGATTGCTCTAGGAGGTATAGACATTTTAACAATGTTTATTCTTCCAATCCAAGAGCATGGAAACTGGTTATTTTCAGGGTTTGTTCTCTGGCGGTTTTTATGTTCACTTTTTTTTCTCTCACCTTGACCACCTTTGATGGTTTTTGTAGTTTTAGAGGGAAAAAAAAAATGCACCCAGAAGCCTCAGTCTGGGTGCAGAGCCGAAATAAGTTCCCCCTTGACTGCTGCCAGAGAAGGTTCCAAGTTGCAGACCCTGGGGATGCAGGATCTTTTGCTTGTACCCATAGCCAAGGCACTGGTGGCTGTCTGGGAGGTCCTGACCGCCAGAGAGGTTCTGAGCCGCAATCGCACACTGAGATTTTGCCACTGGCCCAGGCTGGGAGTGCCTGGTCTTGCTGGGTTTAAGAGTGCCCTGCTTGCACGCACCTTTTTCAGGGGCGGCTATGGGTCGTGCGCACCTCTTTCAGGGACAGCTATGGGTCACACGTGCGTCTCAGGCAATGAGAACGGGGCACAGGTCCGAAAGCACCAGGCTGGGCTTTTGCGCACCTCTGTCAGGGGAGAGTTTTGGGGCGTGCGGCTTAGGCTTTGGAAACAATGGCGCGGTTCAAAGAGCGCTGGCCAGGCCTTTGTAACTCTCTCAGGGGAGCATGAGGGAAGTGCGCGCATATCTCAGGCGTTGTAGTAGGGCTTGCACGTTCTGCCGACTTGCGTGGCTCCCATCCCCTCACAGGAGCCAGAACCCACGCATTCCCGGGCGTGCTGGCGACTTAGAGACCAAGACCTGGTTTCTCTGCTGCACTATCTCTGCCTCAGTGCCAGGGGAGGCTGTCCTGGGACCAGGGACTTAAGCCCCTGTCCCTAGCCACCCTGATTCCCGCAATTTCCCCCCATGATCCTTTGCTCTTTTGGAGTGCTTTCAACCAGTCTCCAAGTTATTGCTGGTTCCCAGACGCAGGGCACTCTCATTCGTATTTGGTGTATTATTTCCAACCGGTCGCCTCTGGTAGCTCCCTCCCCCTTTTGTTTATCTTCCGATATCAGTCAGCCATTCCCACTCTGCTTTACCTGCCCACTGGCGTCTTCTGCCCCTGGAGAGATCCAGACGTGTATGATTCTGATTTCAGGCTGATTTCATGGGTGAATGGAGTTCTTTGGTAGGTAATCAGCTCACTTTAGGGTACCGGCTGAAAATGCGCCTCCTCCTACTCCCCCGCCATCTTGTCCCCCCAGTCTCTTACTGTGGTTTTGATTTGTATGGCCCCGATGCTGAGTGACTCTGAGTACTTTTTCGTGTATCTGATGGCCATCTGGATGTCTTCTTTGCAGAAATGTCTGTTCATGTCTTCTGCCCATTTCTTGATTAGATTATTTGTTCTTTGGGTGTTGAGTTTGATAAGTTCTTTATCGAATTTAGGTACTAGTCCTTTATCAGATGTGTCATTTGCAGACATCTTCTCCCATTCTGTCAGTGGTCTTCTGGTTTTGTTGACTGTTTCCTTTGCTGCGTAAAAGCTTTTGATTTTGATGAAATCCCAATAGTTCATTTTTGCCCTCGCTTGCCTTGCCTTTCTTTGGTGATGTTTCTAGGAAGAAGTTGCTGTGGCTGAGGTTGAAGAGGTTTTGCTGCCTGTGTTCTTCTCAAAGATTTTGATGGATTTCTGTCTCACATTGAGGTATTCCATCCATTTTGAGTCTATTTTTGTGTGTGGTGTAAGGAAATGGTCCAGCTTCATTCCTCTGCATGTGGCTGTCCAATTTCCCCAATGCCATTTGTTGAAGAGACTGTCATTTTTCCATTGGACATTCTTCCCTGCCTTGTCAAAGATTAGTTGACCATAGAGTTGAGGATCAATTTCTGGGCTCTCTGTTCTTTTCTATTGACCTATGTGTCTCTTTTTGTGCCAGTCCAATACTGTCTTGATGATTATAGGTTTGTAATAGAGCTTGAAGTCCAGAATTGTGATTCTGCCAACCTTAGTTTTCTTTTCCACATTCCTCTGGCTATTTGGGGTCTTTTCTGGTTCCATATAAATTTTAAAGTTACTTATTCCATTTCATTGGGGAAAAAACATGGTATTTTGATAGAGATTGCATTAAATGTGTAGATTGCTTTAGGTAGCACGGACATATTCACAATATTTGTTTTTCCAATTCATGAACATGGAACACTTTTCCATTTCTTTGTGTCTTCCTCAATTTCTTTCATGAATACATTATAGTTTTCTGAGTACAGATTCCTTGCCTCTTTGGTTAGGTTTATTTTATTTCTAGGTGTTTTATGGTTTTGGGTGCAATTGCAATTGGGATTGACTCTTTAATTTCTCTTTCTTTTGTACTATTGTTGATGTATAGAAATGCAACTGATTTCTGTGCACTGATTTTATATCCTTACACTTCAGTGAATTCCTCTATGAGTACTAGCAGTTTTGGAGGGTCTTTTGGGTTTTCCACATAAAGTGTCATAACTACAAAGAGTGAGAGTTTGACTTCTTCTTTGCCAATTTGGATGCCTTTAATTTCTTTTTCTTGTCTGATTATTGAGGCTAGTACTTCTGGTTTTATGTTTAATAGCAGTGGTGATAGTGGACATCCCTGCTGTGTTCTTGACCTTAGGGAAAAAGTTCTGTTTTTTCTCATTGAGAATGGACATTCGCTCTGATGGCTTTGATGATATTGAGGTATGTACCCTCTATCCCTACACTGTAATGAGTGTTGATCAAGAAAGGATGCTGTACTTTGTCAAATGCTTTTTTGGCATCTATTAAGAGTGTCATATGGGTCAAGATGGCGGAGAAGTAGCAAGCTGAGACTGCTTCAGTTAGCCGGAGATCAGCTAGATAGCTTATCTAAAGATTGCAAACACCTGAAAATCCATCGGCAGATCGAAGAGAAGAAGAACAGCAATTCTGGAAACAGAAAAACAACCACTTTCTGAAAGGTAGGACCGGCGGAGAAGTGAATCCAAAGCGACGGGAAGATAGACCCCAGGGGGAGGGGCCGGCTCCCGGCAAGCAGCTGAGCAACGGAGCACAAAATCAGGACTTTTAAAAGTCTGTTCCGCTGAGGGACATCGCTCCAGAAGCTAAACTGGGGCGAAGCCCACGCGGGGTCAGAGTGGCCTCAGGTGCCGCAGGGTCACAGAAGGACCAGGGGTGTCTGAGTGTCGCAGAGCTTGCGGGTATTGGAACGGGAAAGCCACCTACAGAGACAGAGCCGACAGTAAGCTCACAGCTCGGTGTTACCTTGAACCGGTCGCAGGCTCGGTGAGCTCGGAGCGCGGCTGGAGGTCAAGCAGACGGGAGTAACTGGGCGCTGTTCTGAGGGCGCACTAGGAGTGGGGCCCAAGGCTCTCGGCTCCTCTGGGCCGGAGACCAGGAGGCCGCCATTTGTATTCCCGTCCTCTGGAACTCTCCGGAAAGCGCTCAGGGAACAAAAGCTCCTGAAAGCAAACCCGAGCGGATTACTAACCCCGGCCCCTGGTAAGGGCGGTGTAATTCCCCCTGGGGCAAAGACACTTGAGAATAACTACAACAGGCCCCTCCCCCAGAAGATCAACAAGAAATCCAGCGGAGACCAAGTTTACCTACCAAGGAGTGTGGTTTCAATACCAAGGAGAGCAGCAGAATTCCAGAGGAGGAGAAAGCCAAGCACAGAACTCATGGCTTTTTTCCTGTGAATTTTTTTTTTAGTCTTGCAGTTAATTTAATTTTTTCTTTTTCATTTTTTTTTTTTCTTCTCACCTTGGGTAAATTTTTTTTAAACTGTTACCTTTTTCTTTTTTAACTATTTTTTACTAGTTTATCTAATATATATATTTTCTTTTTTACATTTTTCTTAGGTGTTTTCTTTTTTTAAAAATTCTTTTCTTTTCTTTTCTTTTCTTTTTTCTTTTTTCTTTTTTTTTCTTTCTTCCTTTTTGAACCTCTTTTTATCCCCTTTCTCCCCACTCACGATTTTGGATCTCTTCTAATTTGGTTAAAGCATATCTTCCTGGGGTTGTTGCCACCCTTTTAGTATTTTACTTGCCCCTTCATTTACTTTTATCTGGACAAAATGACAAGACGTAAAAATTCAACACACAAAAAAAGAACAAGAGGCAGTACTGAAGGCTAGGGACCTAATCAATACAGACATCGGTAATATGTCAGATCTAGAGTTCAGAATGACAATTCTCAAGGTTCTAGCCGGGCTCGAAAAAGGCATGGAAGATATTAGAGAAATGCTCTCGAGAGATATAAAAGCCCTTTCTGGAGAAATAAAAGAACTAAAATCTAACCAAGTTGAAATCAAAAAAGCTATTAATGAGGTGCAATCAAAAATGGAGGCTCTCACTGCTAGGATAAATGAGGCAGAAGAAAGAATTAGTGATAAAGAAGACCAAATGACAGAGAATAAAGAAGCTGATCAAAAGAGGGACAAACAGGTACTGGACCACGAGGGGAGAATTCGAGAGATAAGTGACACCATAAGACGAAATAACATTAGAATAATTGGGATTCCAGAAGAAGAAGAAAGAGAGAGGGGAACAGAAGGTATACTGGAGAGAATTATTGGGGAGAATTTCCCCAATATGGAAAAGGGAACGAGCATCAAAATTCAGGAGGTTCAGAGAACGCCCCTCAAAAATCAATAAGAATAGGCCCACACCCCGTCACCTAATAGTAAAATTTACAAGTCTCAGTGACAAAGAGAAAATCCTGAAAGCAGCCCGGGAAAAGAAGTCTGTAACATACAATGGTAAAAATAATAGATTGGCAGCTGACTTATCCACAGAGACCTGGCAGGCCAGAAAGAGCTGGCATGATATTTTCAGAGCACTAAACGAGAAAAACATGCAGCCAAGAATACTATATCCAGCAAGGCTATCATTGAAAATAGAAGGAGAGATTAAAAGCTTCCAGGACAAACAACAACTGAAAAAACTTTGCAAACACCAAACCAGCTCTACAGGCAATATTGAAAGGGGTCCTCTAAGCAAAGAGAGAGCCTACAAGTGGTAGATCAGAAAGGAACAGAAACCATATACAGGAACAGTCAACTTACAGGCAATACAATGGCACTAAATTCATATCTCTCAATAGTTACCCTGAATTTTAATGGGCTAAATGCCCCTGTCAAAAGACACAGGGTATCAGAATGGATAAAAAAACAAAACCCATCTATATGTTGCCTCCAGGAAACTCATTTTAAGCCCGAAGACACCTCCAGATTTAAAGTGAGGGGGTGGAAAAGAATTTACCATGATAATGGACATCAGAAGAAAGCAGGAGAGGCAATCCTTATATCAGATCAATTAGATTTTAAGCCAAAGACTATAATAAGAGATGAGGAAGGGCACTATATCATACTCAAAGGGTCTGTCCAACAAGAAGATTTAACAATTTTAAATATCTATGCCCCCAACGTGGGAGCAGCCAACTATATAAACCAATTAATAACAAAATCAAAGAAACACATCAACAATAATACAATAATAGTAAGGGATTTTAACACTCCCCTCACTGAAATGGACAGATCATCCAAGCCAAAGATCAGCAAGGAAATAAGGCCTTAAACGACACACTGGACCAGATGGACATCACAGATATATTCAGAACATTTCATCCCAAAGCAACAGAATACACATTCTTCTCTAGTGCACATGGAACATTCTCCAGAATAGATCACATCCTCGGTCCTAAATCAGGACTCAACCGGTATCAAAAGATTGGGATCATTCCCTGCATATTTTCAGACCACAATGCTCTAAAGCTAGAACTCAACCACAAAAGGAAGTTTGAAAAGAACCAAAATACATGGAGACTAAACAGCATCCTTCTAAAGAATGAATGGGTCGACTGGGAAATTAAAGAAGAATTGAAAAAAATCATGGAAACAAATGATAATGAAAATACAACGGTTCAAAATCTGTGGGACACAACAAAGGCAGTCCTGAGAGGAAAATATATAGCGGTACAAGCCTTTCTCAAGAAACAAGAAAGGTCTCAGGTACACAATCTAACCCTACACCTAAAGGAGCTGGAAAAAGAACAAGAAAGAAACCCTAAGCCTAGCAGGAGAAGAGAAATCATAAAGATCAGAGCAGAAATCAATGAAATAGAAACCAAAAAAACAATAGAACAAATCAACGAAAGTAGGAGCTGGTTCTTTGAAAGAATTAATAAAATTGATAAACCCCTGGCCCGACTTATCAAAAAGAAAAGAGAAAGGACCCAAATAAATAAAATCATGAATGAAAGAGGAGAGATCACAACTAACACCAAAGAAATACAAACAATTATCAGAACATACTATGAGCAACTCTACGGCAATAAATTTGACAATCTGGAAGAAATGGATGCATTCCTAGAAACATATAAACTACCACAACTGAACCAGGAAGAAATAGAAAGCCTGAACAGACCCATAACCAGTAAGGAGATTGAAACAGTCATTAAAAATCTCCAAACAAACAAAAGCCCAGGGCCAGATGGCTTCCCGGGGGAATTCTACCAAACATTTAAAGAAGAACTAATTCCTATTCTCCTGAAACTGTTCCAAAAAATAGAAATGGAAGGAAAACTTCCAAACTCATTTTATGAGGCCAGCATCACCTTGATCCCAAAACCAGGCAAGGATCCCACCAAAAAGAGAGCTATAGACCGATATCCTTGATGAACACAGATGCGAAAATACTCAACAAAATACTAGCTAATAGGATTCAACAGTACATTAAAAAGATTATTCACCACGACCAAGTGGGATTTATTCCAGGGCTGCAAGGTTGGTTCAACATGCGCAAATCAGTCAATGTGATACAACACATCAATAAAAGTAAGAACAAGAACCATATGATACTCTCAATAGATGCTGAAAAAGCATTTGACAAAGTACAGCATCCCTTCCTGATCAAAACTCTTCAAAGTGTAGGGATAGAGGGCACATACCTCCATATCATCAAAGCCATCTATGAAAAACCCACCGCAAATATCACTCTCAATGGAGAAAAACTGAAAGCTTTTCCGCTAAGGTCAGGAACACGGCAGGGATGTCCATTATCAAAACTGCTATTCAACATAGTACTAGAGGTCCTAGCCTCAGCAATCAGACAACAAAAGGAAATTAAAGGCATCCAAATCGGCAAAGAAGAAGTCAAATTATCACTCTTCGCAGATGATATGATACTATATGTGGAAAACCCAAAAGACTCCACTCCAAAACTGCTAGAACTTATACAGGAATTCAGTAAAGTGTCAGGATATAAAATCAATGCACAGAAATCAGTTGCATTTCTCTACACCAACAGCAAAACAGAAGAAAGAGAAATTAAGGAGTCAATCCCATTTACAATTGCACCCAAAATCATAAGATACCTAGGAATAAACCTAACCAAAGAGACACAGAATCTATACTCAGAAAACTATAAAGTACTCATGAAAGAAATTGAGTAAGACACAAAGAAATGGAAAAATGCTCCATGCTCCTGGATTGGAAGACTAAATATTGTGAAAATGTCTATGATATCTAAAGCAATCTACACATTTAATGCAATTCCTATCAAAGTACCATCCATATTTTTCAAAGAAATGGAACAAATAATTCTAATATTTATATGGAACCAGAAAAGACCTCGAATAGCTAAAGGGATATTGAAAAAGAAAGCCAACGTTGGTGGCATCACAATCCCGGACTTCAAGCTCTATTACAAAGCTGTCCTCATCAAGACAGCATGGTACTGGCACAAAAACAGACACATAGATCAATGGAACAGAATAGAGAGCCCAGAAATAGACCCTCAAATCTATGGTCAACTCATCTTCGACAAAGCAGGAAAGAATGTCCAATGGAAAAAAGACAGCCTCTTCAATAAATGGTGCTGGGAAAATTGGACAGCCACATGCAGAAAAATGAAATTGGACCATTTCCTTACACCACACACAAAAATAGACTCAAAGTGGATGAAGGACCTCAATGTGCGAAAGGAATCCATCAAAATCCTTGAGGAGAACACAGGCAGCAACCTCTTCGACCTCAGCCGCAGCAACATCTTCCTAGGAACAACACAAAAGGCAAGGGAAGCAAGGGAAAAAATGTACTATTGGGATTTCATCAAGTCAAAAGCTTTTGCACAGCAAAGGAAACAGTTAACAAAATCAAAAGACAACTGACAGAATGGGAGAAGATATTTGCAAACGACATATCAGATAAAGGACTAGTGTCCAGAATCTATAAAGAACTTAGCAAACTCAGCACCCAAAGAACAAATAATCCAAACAAGAAATGGGCAGAGGACATGAACAGACATTTCTGCAAAGAAGACATCCAGATGGCCAACAGACACATTAAAAAGTGCTCCATATCACTCGGCATCAGGGAAATACAAATCAAAACCACAATGAGATATCACCTCACACCAGTCAGAATGGCTAAAATCAACAAGTCAGGAAATGACAGATGCTGGTGAGGATGCGGAGAAAGGGGAAACCTCCTACACTGTTGGTGGGAATGCAAGCTGGTGCAACCTCTCTGGAAAACAGCATGGAGGTTCCTCAAAATGTTGAAAATAGAACTGCCCTATGACCCAGCAATTGCACTATTGGGTATTTACCCTAAAGATACAAACGTAGTGATCCAAAGGGGCACGTGTACTCGAATGTTTATAGCAGCAATGTCCACAATAGCCAAACTATGGAAAGAACCTAGATGTCCATCAACAGATGAATGGATCAAGAAGATGTGGTATATATACACAATGGAATACTATGCAGCCATCAAAAGAAATGAAATCTTGCCATTTGCGACAACATGGATGGAACTAGAGCGTATCATGCTTAGCGAAATAAGTCAAGCAGAAAAAGACAACTATCATATGATCTCCCTGATATGAGGAAGTGGTGATGCAACATGGGGGCTTAAGTGGGTACGAGAAGAATCAATGAAAGAAGATGGGATTGGGAGGGAGACAAACCATAAGTGACTCTTAATCTCACAAAACAAACTGAGGGTTGCTGGGGGGAGGGGGTTTGGGAGAAGGGGGTGGGATTATGGACATTGGGGAGGGTATGTGTTTTGGTGAGTGCTGTGAAGTGTGTAAACCTGGTGATTCACAGACCTGTACCCCTGGGGATAAAAATATATGTTTATAAAAAATAAAAAATTATATTAAAAAAAAAAGCAAGATCCATAATGATGTACTACAGTTGGCTAATTGAATTTAAATATATTATTTTTTTTTTAAAAAAGGCAAGATCCAACTATATACTGTATTCCAGGGACATGTTTTAGATTCAAAGACCTAAGTAGTTTATAAGTAAAATACTAGAAAAAGATACATAAACAGTACAAGAATTGCCATGGCTATAATAATATCAGCCAAAACAGACTTTAAGAAAAGAAATACCCCTAGGGACAAAGAAAAATATTTTATGATCAATAGAAATACAAATACAAGCGCTTTCAATGCGTATATATTTAACAATAGAACCCCAAAACATACAAAACAAAACTGACATAATTGAAAGGCAAGACAGACAATTTAAAAATTATACCTATAGATTTCAATATCCTACCCTCAATAACTGACAGAACACTTAGAGGAAAAGACAAAGAAAAGAAGAACACTATGAACAAAACGGACCTAACATTTATTGAACATTTCACCCAACAGCTACAGAATATGCATAGTTTTTAAGCATATATGGAACACAGTGGGGGGGGGGACAAAACAAAACAAAAAAACCAAAAACTAAAAACCAAAAAACTCCAGGACAGACCATATGCTGAACCATAAAAATGTTTTAATGAATTTAAAAATATTTAAATGATTTAATTATATTCCCAAAATGGAATTAAATTTAAAAACTCAACTACAGGAAGAAATCTGGAAAATTCCAACATTAGGAAATAAAATAATAGAATGTTAAAACTGATGATTCTAAGATTTTACCCTACTGACAAGCTCAAAAAGTCAACTGGCCAGAGATTTCTGGATGCTGGGAGAACACATGAAACTCCTAGGCCAGAGCTACAGGGCCCTTTTTTCTTCCTTAAAGTAATAGCAGTAGCCAGAGTATCCTTATTTGGGGGCCACTTTACCAAGGCTCAGTTCCCAAATCGCCACACAAGGAAAGCCAGGTGGCCCATGCACATGGACACCAGGAGAGAAGACCTGAGGCTAAGAAACATGCATCTTTCATGAGGGCAGCAGGCATGACTGCCCGCCGCTTAGGAGGGAGAGAATATCTCTACCTTCTGATATAAACATCCTTTATATCGTGATATAAACATCCTTTAAAGAGCATCCAGAACAAAAGCAGTCAGTTCCTCTGCTCAGAAAATGTGCAGGGACACAGTCCCATGCAGAGCTGTCTTCTAAGACAAACTCTAAATAAAGAATAGACTAGAGATATTACAAAGGAAACTGGACCTTTTCAATAACTGAATGAAACTGAAAACACATGTAAAATTTTATGGAATAAAACTAATGCAGGGTGTAGGACAAAATTCATAGCTTTAAACACCTACGTCGGAAAAAGCAAAAAGGTCCCAATAAAAACTCTAGACAAACTATGAATATAGAGGACCTTCTTCAACTGGAAGAGGACATCTGCGACAACAGTTAATATCACACTTCATGATGAAAAACTGATTGATTTCCCCCAAGATCAGAAACAAGGCAGGCATGTCTGTTCTTATCACTTCTATTCAATAGGAAACTGGTTCTAACCAGCGCAAAACCCCGGGGGTGGGGGGGAGACATCTATATTGAAAAGGAAGCAATATAACTGTCTTTACAATCAGATGACTTCATTCTATATGTAAAGTGTCCTAAAGAATCTACCAAAAAACTACTAGAACTAATATATGAATTTAAATCACACTATACAAAAATATACAATAAACAAAAATAAATAAAAGTCATATGTTTACATGGTAGCACTGAACAGTCCAAAAAATGATATTAAGATCATTCTGATCACAATAGGATCAAAAAGAGCAAAATACTTGGGAAAAAATTAAGAAAGTAAGTATAAAACCTGAAGACAGACTTCCTAAATAAAATGAAAACATGTCCATATGGAAAAAAAATTTAATAAATCCTACTTAAACAAAATGTAAGAATTTTGATTTCCAAAAGATAACATTTTTAAACAAACCACACTGAGTGGAAATATTCACAAATTTTACGTCAGATACAGAAGATTTATTCCAAATAAAGAACATTTATAGCTCAATATAAGATAAACATCTCAATTTAAAAATGGAACAAAAAATTTGAATAAGCATTTCACCAACAGGATAGATGAATGTCTAATAAGAACACTGAAAGCATGCCTGATACCAATGGTCATGAGAGAAATGCAAATAAAAATCATCTTGAGATAAAGTACACATCCACTAACCCAGCTATTCTTGCAACTGGTAATATGTGTTTGCAAAGATATAAAGAAACTGCACACCTACATTGCTGGTGTATATGGCACAGTCATTTTGGCAGTTTCTTAAGTATACTTACTATGACCTAGCAATTCCACTCTTAGCATCCATCCAAGAGAAATGAAAATATCCACACAAAGACTTGTACATGAATGTTCATCTCACCATTGTTTATAAAACAGTTCAAACTGGGCATTTCCTGGCTTTTTCTATACTAATACCTCTCTCTGAAAAGATCTTCAAGGCCCATCATTAATCATACTTGCTTGCTGACCCAAAGTCCATACGCCAGCAAATGGATAAATAAAATACGGTATAGCCATACAACGAATACTATCCAGCAATAAAAATGAATGGCATATGGATACCTATTACAATGGGGATGAACCCCAAAACATTTTACTCAGTAAAAGAAACCAGGTGTAAAATATTGCATTGAAGGATTCCATTTGTAAGAACTATCCAGAAAAGGCAAACTACGGAGACTGAAAGTAAATCAATGATTGCCTAGAGTTTACAGGGGTTGTAGAGATGGACCATGAGCAGGCAGGAGGGAATTTTCAGGGTGCTAGAAACTTCTATAACTGGATAGTGGTGATGGTTCCTCCACTCTACAACTGGCTAAATATTATTGAATTGTACTCTTACAATGTGGTCCTCACTGGCAATTGAACTGTCCAAATTACTACCAAAATATGCATTTGTTTGTGCTATCCTGAAGAAATGAAACAGATTCTTATTCTTTCTGTGGAAAGTGAGTAAGGAATTTATGCAGGAGAAAGGTCAATCTTTAAATTTCTTTTCTACCATACCCAGGATCTGCTTCCTTCCTGTGACTGCTCCACTTACAGTTCTCTTAGCAAAAGCAAATGAAAGCTGCTGATGGATATAAAAGCGATACCCAAAGATACAGATGTTGTGAAAAGAAGGGCCATCTGTACCCCAAAGTTTATAGCAGCAATGGCCACGGTCGCCAAACTATGGAAAGAACCAAGATGCCCTTCAACGGACGAATGGATAACGAAGATGTGGTCCATATACACTACGGAGTATTATGCCTCTATCAGAAAGGACGAATACCCAACTTTTGTAGCAACATGGACGGGACTCGAAGAGATTAGGCTGAGTGAAATCAGTCAAGCAGAGAGTCAATGATCATATGGTCTCACTTATTTGTGGAGCATAACAAATAGCATGGAGGACAAGGGGTGTTAGAGAGGAGAATGGAGTTGGGAGAAATTGGAAGGGGAGGTGAACCATGAGAGACTATGGACTCCAAAAAACAGTCTGAGGGGTTTGAAGAAGTGGCAGAGGGGTGGGAGGTTGGGGTAGCCGGTGGTGGGTATTATGGAGGGCACGGATTGCATGGAGCAATGGGTGTGGTGAAAATATAATGAATACTGTTTTTCTGAAAATAAATAAATTAATTTATAAAAATAAAGAAAGCAATGATGAACTCTGGCATAAAAGTCTTCTCTCACTAAGAAACTGTGGTTCTCACAAACAATTCATAGTCAGGAGAGGGCATTATCAGTGTTTTCCCATCCATGAGCTTCTGCCAACTCTCCCTTCTTATGATTAGAGTCCTTTGGGACTCTAGTCTCCTAGCCCGGACACATTTAAAGCTTTGTCCCATGAGTAATTTTTACACCAGACTGATGCTAGTCCCTGGTACTTAGAGAGCCTATCAACAAATCACAGCATATGGTAACACTCATATATATACTTAGCAAAAGAAATGTGCAGATTTTCTTATTTTGTTAAGTCCGAGAAGCAATTTCTGTGCCTTCTCATGGTAACTACAATATTCATCATAGATACGAAAATTGTCTTTCTGTGAATTTGAATAAGGATAAGTTAGAAAGAGTCATGGTAGTAGCTATTTGGAAAGATTAACCTGTGTGATGTTTGTGAACATACTTTATGTGTCCAAAGTGTTTACTATATTTTGGGAGCTCTACTCTATGTATGTATCTAAGCACACTTTATTTATCAATTTTCTCTGATTCAAGAAGAATAATCTAGGAAAAAGGTTATATTATCGAGAGTCCAATATGATGTATGCAATACTAAGTAAATGAGCCAAATGGTAGCAAATTACAGCGAAGAGAGTACTTAGCTTTCTAAGTACTAAGTTTCTAAGAGGGTTCAGATACAGCTTTAAAAAAAAAAAAAAGTAGTATCTGAGCAAGGTTCAGAGAGATGAAGCCATCATTCCCAGGAAGGGTGAGGGAAGAAAGCATTTTAGGAACAGGGAAAAGCATGTGCCTGATCATGTGGGAATAGAGAGACCTAGTATCCTGCAGTTCACATGCGCCAATCTGGACAGCTGTGTTTAGGAGGGACACGGACAAACCAGAGAATAGTCAGCAACAAGTGACTAAGATAATGATGGACTTTGGAGACTCGACTCTAATATGAGACTCTCTGTGACAAAGTATGAGAGGTCATTTCAAGTAGAATGATTTGTTAGTAATAATAAAGTAAGGAAATGGTAGCTACTTTCAGACAGCTGTGATGGGACAGTGTAATGGGACCTACACACAAAACACAAAACTAAGACCACTGGGTGGAAATTGCAAGGGCAATCCATAATGGGCAGTGGTAGGCAGATTCGGGAATAACATAAAGATCTTCTAGTGTTTATAGCTCTCACTAAAAGTGCTTAAGTAGGAACAAAATAATTAACCTTAGTATTTGCCACAGAAGGGGTACTTTCTTCTTTTTTTTTTTTAAAGATTTTATTTATTTGTCAGAGAGAGCGAGCAAGAGCGAGCACAGGCAGACAGAGTGGAAGGCAGAGTCAGACGGAGAAGCAGGCTCCCTGAGGAGCAAGGAGCCCGATGTGGGACTCGATCCCAGGACGCTGGGATCATGACCTGAGCCGAAGGCAGCTGCTTAACCAACTGAGCCACCCAGGCATCCCAGAAGGGGTACTTTCAAAAAGGGAGTAGTTTCACCATCATGACGTCTAAGCATCCTTCTGTCATTAGATTTTTTCTCTCAGTGGCTAGGATTAGTATCTACCAAAGCAGCTCCAATAAGAGAAAATCTATTGATCAAATATTAGATCAAAATTTGATCAAATATTGATCAAATATTAGAACCAAAGTATACCCTCTGGAATTTCCATGACTTACATTTGGAAAGCAACACTGAGTGCTATTTTATATAGCCAGCAAAAAATATATTGAGTTACTTATTTCAAGAGATGGTATGACCCAGAATGAAATACGCTTCAGAAATAGTTTAGCTACATTCATGGATGACAGGTTCATAGTGTGTTACTGAGGAAATGGATGTCAGAGTGCAAGATTCCCATGTGAGGTGCTGGACTAAGGTAGCAAATGCTCCAGGTGGCAGAAGATGTGAATTCCTTCATGAAGAGGACCAGTCTGGATTAAGTGGACACAAACATGCGTGGCTTCCAGTCATACCCAAGGAAAGTATGGCTTGATCTTCCTACACCAAGGAGCCTCTCTCCATTTAATATTAATTACCTTTATGAAATATTTCCTGATTATGAAAAGAACATATGCAGTTCTGTCCACTCCATACAGAATTACAGACCTAGAAATGACATACCATTACTTTTCTAAAGGCTAAATAAAAATAAAAATAAACAAAAATTTACTCTGTGACAAAATACTCGTATGCATTTTTAAATAAAACATCAATTATATATCAATTTAGTACAGAAAGGAATTCAGATGGGTGTTCTGAAAATTAGCATCAGTGGGATGCTATAAATAGCAACGATTTTTTTTTTGCTATGAATATCCTTCAGTTCTGAAAATAATTTTCATTTTATAGGTGACTTCTGACTTCATAAATCAACTGCACAAATAATTTCAACTACCCTGTCTGAAGAGACAGAAATGATTACACGAGCATGATGTGTAATTTGAAACAATTGAGGACTGACTGGTTATTCTTCTGCACCACTCAGTACAACCTTCTGAGAAGCTACCCTTGAGAAACACCGAGACTCTGGCGTTGGTGTACCTAGAGTGACACGGCTCGTTCACCTGCAGGCTTGTCACCAGCCGATTAACAAGGGAACATTCTGACTCACAAAGGCTCATCACGCCATTATAAGAGTAAGGATTTTCTGCTTCAAAAGGGAAATGCTCTATGCTTGGGAGAAACATAAAAATCCGTTCATTATTAACAGCCTGAATATTCATTAGGATTCCAAGCTACAGAGGATGCTAAGAACTAACTTGCTGGGAAAAAGAAAAGGCTGTTTGTTCTTCACTGAATAAAATGGATGATTTGAGACCCTCACCCCTTTTCTGGCTCTCAGTGGAAGATTTCATTGGCCTTAAAAGAACCCAAACTTTTGGTGTCACATTTTACTTCTACACTGAGTTCTCACATGCTACTGTGCCAAAAGCTAAACCATAAAATCTCAGGGGGGAGGTGGGGCAGAGCTTTTAAAATAAACAGAAATTGATCTTACAAAGTGAAGAAAGCGGGTTCCCACTTCTTGTTGAGCGTTAGGTTCTGGATGCAGGCGTTCTTCCACGACTTTTAAAAATTCCTTATGTACAGCAAGGATATCTTCAATGTTTGAGAACAGCATCTACAAATAAATATGATAAGTGCAATAGTGAAGCAGGTCAAACAAAAGCCCATAAGAGGATGGTATTCTCTTTCCAAGCTGAAAATTTCAGGGCATGCTTATCCTTTCACCCACCCAGAAGGCAGAGGACCAATTTTGTCTGGACATGCTTTCTACACCTACACAGCTCTGGGAACCAAGAACCCATTCCTGGCTCTCAGGAAAAGCCCGAGTGACTAAATCCAAGTGTGACAGTCCCCAACCCATTAGTGAGAATGGGCAGCAGGTAACATAGTGAAGACAGATTTGCTGGCAGGCTTTTTGGGGCAAAGGCTTCTTTGGTCTCTGGAACGGCATCCTGGAATAGACACCTTCCCCTCTGGGAAGGTGCTGTGTCTGGAAGTGATAGCTTGGATAGGTACAAGGTCATTTTGCAGGGATGTGAGGAGCCAGCCCTGAGGCAAAGTGGATAACCTGGATGGCAAAGTGAAGAGCTTGATAGAACCTGGCACTCTTATTGACCTACCTGAGTCACAGGTCCTGAACCTTCTCTTCTATCTGGAGTCCCCAAATGAGAGCTGAAGTGTCTTCAAGTCATTTGAATAATAAGTGTTTTTTGCTTGCTACCTAAAGCACACAAACTAAAACGCTCCCATGTAAGAGAATTTGAAAGTTTGTTTTTCATTTTTGAAAAAATAGTCAGAAGAGCCTATAAAAATCCTTGGGAATTTTTTTTTGTTTTATTTATTTATTTATTTATTTATTTTAAATAAAACAGCAAATCAGGGGCCTCTGGGTGGCTCAGTGGGTTAAAGCCTCTGCCTTCGGCTCAGGTCATGATCCCAGGGTCCTGGGATCAAGCCCCGCATCGGGCTCTCTGCTCAGCAGGAAGCCTGCTTTCTCCTCTCTCTCTGCCTGTCTCTCTGCCTACTTGTGATCTCTGTCTGTTAAATAAATAAATAAAATCTTAAAAAAAAAAACAGCAGATCAGCACCAAAAATAAACATCAATAATAATTTAGGCAGCTTAAATGAATAATAACAGTAGTGCAATTAATTTTCATTTACCTCCTCCCCCTTTACAAAACTGTTCATCATTTTCCTTTCCTGTAGCCTAAAAGGAAAGGGTTGTACATGTGTTTCTGAGTTGAATACATTATGCAGACATTTGTGGCACCACGGAACCACCCAAATCATTTACTCTTTTGGTAATCAAAGATTGGAAGTCACATTTGTCCACATCTTGCCTTCCTAAGCCACCTCTGGCAATGCTCCCACTTAGGGCTCTGTTACCCCCTGCTCATAGACACTGAGGTTCTTGGTCGGGGGTTTGTTTTTCTTCTTCTTTTCAAACTGTCCAAAGGCCTCGGCAAAAAAATTGTTCCATGTCTTCTACGCCGTCCTCATTACTCTCTGTTTCTTTTCCCAAACCCTCTTTCCCTTTATCTCAGGGTTGCCCACACAAGTGACTGGCGCAGAACTCATAGTGGAACTGAGGAGAAGCTGAAGAGCCTACATTAACATCCCACAGAAGAAATTTTAACTAAAAGGGAATGTGTGCTTGGGTTGAGGGCCGACTGTGCCTCCTCACCTTCATTGTTTCTTCTATTACATTTTTATCAATTTTTGATGCAGCACACTGGTTCATTCAGTGTAAGAATGCCTGCATGAAAGGAACAACAATAAAAGATACTGTGACAGCAACACTAGGTTAATAAAATAACAGGGTGTTGATTAGAACTAAATTTTTTTATAGGAAACCAGAGTTTAAAAACCCAATAACTACTGAGAATAATAGTTTTGTTGTAAAAGGTGAAACCCTGGTTCATGATGGTTTCTCCCTGGGAATTATATCAATCAGAATTTGGGAGCAAGACCAAAAGTGATCATGTATATATGAACTAAATTTATCTACCACGATCACCAAAATCTTACAAAAAATGGGACTTCTGATTTTATAAAAAGGAGGGGGGGTCAGAAATTCCAAGGTGATCCTTTGGAACTAAGATAGACTGAGGGAAGGAAGTAGGGAGTCAAAGATAGAAAGAGAATGAAAGAGAAAGAAAGAAAGTGACTCTTCAAGAAGGAATGAAACAATTTCCCTTCCCTTCTTAACTACCCCCTCCCAAGTTTTAGAAAGCCAGATTTTGTATTTCTGGGATCAGGTCAGGGATCTCCAAAGTATTTTAAAAAGTTCCTTAGTATTTCAAAGATCTGGACTCTCCTTAATAAGTCATTAATTAAGCTTGGACCCATGACCAAGTAAGCTCTTATTTTTGCAAAGGAAGAAAAGAGTAGAAAGAGCTATTTATATTGGGTCTTAAAAGAGAACATTTGGAAGGAAAAGGAGAAGTGACTTTCCATCCAGCAAATCTGGCTTGTGTCTCCAAGACATTGCTCATTAACCACCTAGGAACCAGGTGAAATCATTGTTTCCCTTGTCTGTCTTAAGAACTTCAAGCACTACCAGCCAAGCTGGGGTATGACTACACAGCCCATCAATCCCCAGGGCACACAGAGTCTCCAGGGAACCTCTGGATACTATATCAAACAAATGAAGATTAAAGTGAGAATCTCATTTTTGACATGCTATATTGACAAAGATTTAAGAGATTAAGAAAACCCAGTATTGCTCCTAACGTTCCAAAGTTATCACCCTCAAGCACATTGGAGTAAGAATATGAAATAGCACAGGGGCGTGTCAGTGGCTCAGTTGGTTAAGCATCCAACTCTTGATTTCAGCTCAGGTCATGATCTCTGAGTTGTGTGACGGAGCCACCCATCAGGCTCTGGGCTGAGTGTGAAGCCTACTGAAGATTCTCTTTCTCCCTCTGCCTCTGCCCCTCCCCACTCCCTCTATGAAAAAAAGTGGGGGGGGTATAAAATGGCACAACATTTCTGGGAACAACTTGACCATATAGCTCAAATTTTTAAATGGACATACCCTTTAACCCAGAAATTCTTACCTCCATGAATTTATCCCAAGAAAACTTTCAGACAAGACGAAACATTAATTACAAAAGTGAAAACATTGGAAACAACCTAAATGCCCATTAATAAGGGAATAGTTTATATGATGGTACATGCAAATTACAAAATACTATGCAGAACTATAATCATAAATGGAATATGATAAAAATTTCATAGAAATATGTGTAGACAGATGTCTATAAAATATTGTTTCATGAACAAATTTACCAAACCGCTTTCTTGATAGGGACACACATATATGTACACACATATACATATTCTATACAAGCATATAGGCATAAATACACTTGTGTAATGGCAGTGTGCATTCATACTAAGAAAAAACATGTAGCATATATCAAAATGCAGCAGTGGTTAAAGTGACCTTTGTATACCTTTTTATGCACAGAATATTTGGCTGTGAGCATACTGTAACACTAGTAAAAAGAAAAGCAAAAGTATTTAAAAGAAACAAAACAAATGAGCCATAGGACCTCATTCCTAGCATTAGCTTCAAACCCATCTCTATTCCCGACTCAATCAGTTCATGTTTCAAACTATAACTACAAAGCCACATCAATACTAACAACCTCAACAGAATGAAATAATTCAGCTGAATTAAATAAAAATAATAAGAAAGTAATGGATGTCACCATATTTTTTTAATTGGAAACATGTGATATGATTTTTGAACTATTATCTAGAGTTGAGTAAAATGGCTCATGAAAAGAGATTTCAAATTTTCTGACTTTGCCCATTTTAATCACTATCAGTCTCATTTTTAATTTTAGATTTGGTTTTGTACACTCATATCAAAAGAACTCATCAGTTCTTTCCACTTAGTCTTAAAATAACATGGTGGTTGTAGTCGCCTAGTTTATATTTCGTGTTGACCACACAGTAAACAGATAACCTCTCATGCAAGCAAAATCGAAAGTTCACCTCTACACTTATAAACCTTTTCTTAGGAGCTGAACTTAGTCACATTCTGAAGCCCATGAATTAAAGTAAGGAGACAGTACGAATGAATCAAAATATGAGTTAGAAAGGCACATACAAACTAAGAAAGTAAACTGTATCTTCATCTGACTTTTTATCTTTTTTGCCTCTGTGACAACATGGAACTTTTTGTTTAACTGTATATGAAAGAAAACCTGGAAATTGCTAACATTTCTGATGAGGCATTTATCTTCCTAAGAGCTTCATTTTATATACACAGTTCAGTCAGATTTCAGATAGTTTGCCTAGAGCACAAAATCACTAAAACTGACATTCTTGACAAAACATGTAAAACTTCCTTCCTTAAGATAAAGAAAAATAACGTGTTTTCAGAATCCTCTTGTAACAAGCAACATCTAACGAAGTCCTTTCAGACTTTGTACTTGGAGCATTTCATTTTTCTCCAATCAGTCAAAGAAGCATTAATACCCTAAATACAAAAATACATGAGGGATTTCATACGCTGTTTTATCTCTGCATTCATTAATTCCCTTTGGTCCAGAGTTTCAGCAGAATTAGGTCATCTTCACTTTGATATGAATATGTTGAAAATAAGTACTGGAAAAAGCCTGTAATGCCAGTGGTTCTCAAGCTTTTTATTGTGCATGAAATTTGGAGAGTTTCTTCTAATTGCAGATTGCCCTATCCCCAGAAGGTCTGACTCAGCAGACTAGTTGAGGACTCAGAAATCTGCACTTTGGGTAAGTTCCCCAGATGATTCTGATGCAGTTGCTCTCTCTAGACCACATCTGATTAACACTCCTGTGAGTTCTTTCTTCCAAAGACTAAAGAAACTGTGAAGAAACAAGTAAGTTAATCTCAATAGCAAAAATGGGTTCAGTTATTTCTTTTTCATTTTCAAACCCTATATCAGCTCCCTTTATGCACAATAACCTCTGGATCTGCCACTTGGTGTTCCTGATCATCACAGCAGAGGATAACCTTTGGACCATGAATCTCAAATATGGGCTTCATAAACGGGGCATAATAATGTCTGAGGGCTAGGGAGATGCAGAGACCAGTGAGCTAAGACAGACTACGTTGCATTTGGAAGAGGTGAGGCTCACAGTTGCCCCTTCTTGTACACCAGCTTGCAGGTGTGTTAGCATGAACTCAGTTTGCCAGCATTCCCCTAACAATGACTACACAACACATTCCTAGATTCGCTGCAGTCAGGCGCTTCTCTTTCCCTACACCAAGAACAAAACTCCTCATCTCCTCTTCAATTTCTTCCATATTGTTTTTTTCCTACCATATATTTGGTAAAATGGGGTAAATGCCATATATTAATTAAGGCTTAAGAAAGCTAAAAATATCACAAATGTGCTACCAAGAAAGTAAAAGAAGGAAGAAAATCATGAGGATGTAAGAGAGAGGAGACAGCAATTCCCTTCCTCCATGTCTGTCCATCTGGGCCACTGCTTGCTCAAAGGGTAAGGCAAACTCCACGAAGAATTCTCTTCTCAGAATGTACCAGCTACTTTGTACTTCTGATGTACTAATTTAGCTCCTTCAACTCATTTTTGTCCTCCCCACTCTTTCCGTCAGGCACACACAGTAGATTACTCTTAAAAGTCACTATAGAGTATTAGGCCTCCATCAGAAAGGATGAATACTCAACTTTTGTAGCAACATGGACGGGACTGGAAGAGATTATGCTGAGTGAAATAAGTCAAGCAGAGAGAGTCAATTATCATATGGTTTCACTTATTTGTGGAGCATAACAAATAGCATGGAGGACATGGGGAGTTAGAGAGGAGAAAGGAGTTGGGGGAAATTGGAAGGGGGGGTGAACCATGAGAGACTATGGACTCTGAAAAACAATCTGAGGGGTTTGAACTGGCGGGGGGGTGGGAGGTTGGGGAACCAAGGTGGTGGGTATTAGAGAGGGCACGGATTGCATGGAGCACTGGGTGTGGTGCAAAAATAATGAATACTGTTATGCTGAAAATAAATAAAAAATAAATTTTAAAAAGTCACACAGACATGTTCATTGCTATAATATTTTCAGATAGTTGTGGATATTCTTCTTTAATACAACACCAAACCTCAGTAAGTGGTCACTTCTTAAAGGGTATTCATGATTTTTAATCTGAAACCAACCATATCAGTGAACTCTCCACACTCTGTTGCATTATACACGAACTGGTCTATCTGCAGCTTGAAGGGATCTACTATATATGCATGATGCTATAAGTATTTTTAGCAATGATTCACTGGGAGTTAAACATATCTTCAAGATACTAACACATTTTGTTACTTAATGTCAAAGAATACCCACATCACAATACTTAATATAAGTATCCAACTCGTTAGAAAAATCTGTAGCTATTAGGAAAGTATCCAGCTCATACGTATAAATTTTCCAAAACTAGAAATTCACTTGCAAACTTGAATTTATCATCATCAAAAAATACTATCAGTTGTTTTCCTTGAGGTGACAAGCTTACTTCATTCTTTAAAAACAAACAAACAAAAAAAAACAAATACCTGCCAAATACCTGAATGCGCTGAAACTGAAACATAGTTTTTCTCACAGTGGTTATTTCAAGTAAATATAATGTTCCATAGCAAGTCAATCACAAATTCTAGTGCCTGGAGACAACCATATTTTTGAGTATGCAACAGAAGTACTAGGTATACTTCCCATTTCATCACACAGAATATTTAAAAGGCACATGGCTCAAGAGTCAGGACTTAATAAAACCAATAATTTTTACAGCTTAAGTGAAACTGGCATCCCTTTGTCACTCCCTCATGAGTAAGACCAGGAAGTATATAAGTGGCTACTAGTAGAGTTTGGTGCTACTGCTCAATTCACACTAAACCATCAGCAGTTTTACACATGACTGATTTTCCCCCACCAGTGTAATCAACAGCAGGGGGGGGGTGTGAGGGGGGACAAAATAATGTCTTAGTATTACCATGAAAATAGCTTTGACCTTATATATTCTCCAAAAGGATTTTGCAAAACTGCAAAGCACACGTTGAGAACCACTGTTTTAGGCATATTAAACATATCAATAAACAAAACAGTCAAGAATTTCTGCTCTTATTCTAGTGGGAGGAGAGAGACAATATGCAATAAACATACTCAGCATTCAAGAAGTTAGGAGCTAAAACTGAGCGATAAACTTACTGTAATAATAAAAACATACCTACACACATTTGAAAAAAAAAAATAAGTATTAAATTTTACCAAACATTTAAATTATACCAAGTCTCTACAATCTCTTTCAGAAAACAGGAGTAAAAGAAACACTTCCTAACTTGTTTTATAAGGCCAGCATCACACTAATACCAAAACCAAATAATTCCGAAGAAAATAACAGACCAGTATCTCTTATAAGTATAAAAGTTATAAGCAAAATATTAACAAATAAAAGCCACAAATGTCTAAAAACAATTGTACTCCACAGCCAAGGGGCATTTACCATAGGTATGCAAAGCTGGCTCAACATTCTAAAATCAGTCAATGAAATCCATCACATTACCAGTCTAAAAAGAAAAATCATATAATCCGATCAAAAGATGAAGAAAAAAGCATTTGACAATTCCAACACCCACTCATGACAAATGTTCAGTAAACTAAGAATACAAGGGAATGTCCTCAACATTATTTAAAAAAAATCTTTAAAAAAGCTAACATCATATATAATGGTGAGAAACTAGAAAATTTCCCATTACAATCAGGACCAAGGCAAGAATGTCTCCTGTCACCACTCCTTTTCAGCATTGTCCTCTATTTCCTAGCTAATACAATAAGACAAAAAAGGAAGTTAAAGGCATATAGGTTGGAAAGGAAAAATAAAACTGTCTTTGTTCACAAATGATATTTATTGTCTATGTGGGAAATGCAAAAGAATCAACAAAAAAACCTCCTGGAACTTAGAAGCAATTATAGCAAAGTTGCAGGATACATGGTTAATATACAAAATTCACTCACTTTCCTCTGTGCCAGCAATGAACAAATGGAATTGAAATTAAAAACACAATACCATTTACATTAGCACCTCCAAAAATGAAATACTTAGGTATAAATCTAACAAAATATTTACAACAGGAGAAAGCCACAAAACTCTGATAAAAAAATATACCAACAAAGGGGTGCCTGGGTGGCTCAGTGGGTTAAGCCACTGCCTTTGGCTCAGGTCATGATCTCAGGGTCCTGGGACAAGCCCCGCATCGGACTCTCTGCTCAGCAGGGAGTCTCCTTCCTCCTCTCTCTCTCTCTGCCTGCCTCTCTGCCTACTTGTGATCTCTCTCTCTGTCAAATAAATAAATAAAATCTTTAAAAAAAGAATATACCAAAAAAGACTAAATAAGTGGAGAGAGGTAGTCCACATTAATGGGTAGGAAGACTCCGTAATGTCAAGATGCTAGTTCTTCCCAACCTGATTTAACACAACTTTAATCAAAATTATAGCAAGTTCTTTATAAGTTTATATGAAGAATGAAAGACTCAGAATAGCCAAACAGTACTCAAAAATTTAAAAAAAAAAAAAAGTCAGAAGACTGGCACTACTTGATTTCAAGGCTTATTATAAAGCCATAATCAAAACAGTATGAATTTGATTAAAGAACAAATAGATAAATGAAATACAACAGAGAGCCCAGAAACAGACTCACACGAATAGTCAACTAAGCTTGGACAAAGGCGCAAAAGCTATGCTGTACAATGGAGAAAGGATAGTCTTTTTAACAAACAGCGCTGGGAACAACTCGACATCCACATGTAAAAAGACAAAATGAGAGACTATGGACTCTGAAAAACAATCTGAGGGGTTTGAAGTGGCGGGAGAGGGGCTGGGAGGTGGGAGTACCAGGTGGTGGGTATTATAGAGGGCACGGATTGCATGGAGCACTGGGTGTGGTAAAAAAATAATGATACTGCTATGCTGAAAATAAATAAATTTTAAAAAAGACAAAAAAAGTAAAGAATTTAGACACAAACCCTATATCCTTCAGAAGAATTAGCTCAAAATGGATCAGACCCAAATATAAAATACAAAGCCAGAAAGTGCCTAAAATTAACATAGGGGGAAATTTCTACGTGACCCCACATAAGGTGATGACTTTTTTAGATATAACACCAAAGGCATGATCCATGAAAAAAAATAATTGACAATCCAGACATCGCTAAAATTAAAAACTTTTCCTCTGTGAATGACAGGAGAATGAGAAGACAAGCCACAAACCAGAAAGTATTTCCCTAAGAATTATATGACACATGTGATAAAGAACCATTGTCCAAAAGGTACAAAGTAAAACTCAACAATAAGAAAGTCAACAATGAAATTAAAAAATGGGCAGAACTGAACAGACAACTTACCAAAGAAGATCTACTCATGGCAAATAAGCATATGAAAAGGTGTTCAAATCTTCTGTCATTAGGCAGCTTCCAATTAAAACAACAATGAGATACTACACACCTATCAGAAAGGACAAAATCTAAAATACTCTGAGTGCCAAAGGCTGGCAGGATGGGGAATAATCAGAAACTCTCTCTCATTGCCGGTGGGAATGCAAACGATACAGCCACTTTGGGAAACAGTTTGGCATATTCTTAACATGAATGTTCTTACCATGCCAATTCAGTTAGAAGTTACCTAAATGAGCTGAAAATTTATCCATAACAAAACCTGCACCTGGAAGTTCATAGCAGCTGTATTCATAAATGACAAAAGTTGGAAGCAATCAAGATGTTCTTCAGTAAGTGAATGGATAAATACATCCAGACAATGGAATGTTCTCAACCTAAAAAAGAAGTGAGCATGATCTGGCCCCTCCCTCCTCTCATATTCTATCTCACCCCCGCTTCTCCATTCTGGACCACTGCCCAACCACAACCACCTCTCTGTGCCTCCCCAACAAGCCACGCCAACTTCCACCTTGGCACCTTTTCACAACCTGCTTCCCCTGCCTAAAACCCTCTTCATCTGGCTGCTGTCACTCACTTCTATGCTTCAGGTCTCTCATGGCCATCCAGTCTAAAGGTTCCCTTTCCCACCCCCCATCATTATCTACCTACCCCATTACTCTACTTTATATACCCTAAGGCACTACCTGCTCCTCCATGTCCCATTTTATGTATTTGTTTACTAGTCCCCCACATTCATACCAGGGATCTGTGAAGGCAGTCTATCTGTTTTGTTCACTTGGGTTTCCCCAGTGTCTCCCAACAACGCCTGGCACTTGGTAAGCACTCAATAACGTTAGTGGTATAAGTAAAAAATATTTTCTTCACTAGAGGGTCTTTGTTTCTGAAGACCACCAGACTGTGTAGTATTAATTCCCCTAGTGTATTATCTTCCCAGCTATTAGAATATAGTTAATCATCAGCAACTTAGAATATAAGAATATCATACAATCGTTTTTCTTTTTCTTCATCATATACCAGGGTAACTCAATATTAACACTCTTGACACTTGTGCCAGAAAAATGTTGGTTGTGGGGTTTGTCCTGAACATGTAGGATGTTTAAGAGTTTCATGGCCTGCACTGACTAGATGCTAACAGCAACTACCATCCCAGTTGCAACAACCAAAAATGTCTCTCCACGTTGCCATGACTCAGCACCCCCACAGTGGTGCAGTTGAGCGCCCCTGGTATATACAGTCCCAAAATACCAATAGCACTGTTAAGGAAATTCACAAACTTGAGACTAAAAGCTTCTGCATTATCAACATCTCTGGGCTACATTATAAAAATAATTTTTTCTGTCTTCCTGGGCTTTAGCAATGTCCCATTTTTTCTCCAGATATGTTCTTATTTCAATGATTTTGTTAGATTGTAAGTAAAAAGTCCACCACATTTTTATAAAATTATTAGGCAGAGTTTATTTTTAAAGTTCCTTTCAAACTGCGGATTTTTAAAGCTCCCTTTGTTGTGTAGTTTCAACTCAGACACAATGAACAACAATTATAAAATGCTTTGAGTTTGCATGTCTGTTCTCCATCAGACTATATAATGCTACAGAAAATGTATGGGCAGCATGCTTTCATCTTTTGGAACAGATATTAGTTTGTCCCTAGACTGCCATGACAACATTCCATCCATACAAAACTCCAAAAACTGTTAGAATAATAAATCACTTGTCATTTGTTCAGTAGCACTGAAGACTAACCTTCTTGGGCATCTATCATAATACAAACCATTAAAGGAAAATATATGCCACCCTGGGTTACTCAGATAGATGCCTAAAAAGATCACAGTGATACCAAACACTATGTCAATATCCAGAGAAAAAAACCCTTTGAATGTTGGTGTTTTTTTTTTTCATGATTCAGAACCAATAGGATTTATTATGTCTTATTTGTTGAGAGCCTGTTAATACATACTCAATGTCCCAGCAAAAGATGTTTTATTCTTTCTCAAAAGAACTATTATTTCAAAATTAACATCACCAACATCTAGGCGAAGATAATTTTTCACCATACAACCATAATTTTTAAAACTTCCTAGGCTGAAACTTCCCCAGGATTTGAGGGTAATCAAAACATTATTTATTGTCTTCTATTTGACCTCAATGTGTTAAAAGGCAGCATGACAGAATTGTGCTCTTCAAGACTTCTCAGGGGAAGGAATTCATGAAGGATCAGCATGTGATCAGTACCATAACTACATACAGGGCACAGGATTTTAAGGATGGTTAATAGGTGGTAGAGAGCCACTAGCGAAAATGGACAGAAGATGAAGGAAAAACCAAAACCTATATCAATGGAATCTCGGAGAAGCCTAAAATTGAAGGTAGAGTAAAAATTAGAAAATTTACTAAGTGATTTCATTAACATACCAAAATAAAAGCAAACTTTTCTGAAGTGTGTTTTTTGTCAATTTTTGTTATTTTGTCAAGTTTTTGTTTTTCTCTTGTGTGTTTTTGTGATTTCAATTCCTACCCTCTCATCCTCACCGCTCAGCCCATAAAAGTAGATTAATACTAGCCATCTTTCCCGGATATTTAACTTCCACTGACTTAAGGCAATGAGGTAAGTGTAAAGCAGAGATCGAAAGCAGTAGACGTATTTGTGAACGTAACGCACTTGGTTAAAATATTGTTTCAACTGCTACCGTTTAAGGAAATAAGAACGCTTACATAAAAATCAATCATTACAATCCCTCTTCAAACACTAGGAAAAAAAAAAAAGAAAAAAGAAATCAACCCAGGTTCCAGATTCCTGAATGGTAGCAATAGCCTGGAGCAAAAGCAACCACAAGTTCCCTTCACCCGCTGCAGTCATCACTATTCCCTGTTACCCCGAGACCAAAACTAAAATGGCAATTGCTTTTTATTCCCAACACTAATATTATCTAATTCATATAAAATTCATTTTACTAATTTTTGTGACTTAGAATTCTCTGTGGCCCTTTACATTTTCAGCACATAATCTTGAGGTTTTGCCAAAGCCCTGTTGGCTTTTATAAAGCTTTCTTAAGTAGTAATCACTCTGTTAGGGTCCGTGATCCAAGGAACGAAACCAACACAAAGCGAAAGTCAAGCAAAGCTTTACTTTGCACCAAGCATGGAAAATCAAAACAACCAGGTGGGGTCCTCTCTTACAAAGAGGCGACTATGACCAAGACACCGACCCCGACGCTTCCCCTTACCCGGGAAGGCCAGGCCGCACCCCTTACCAGGCAAGGCGAGGCCAGGCGGCTGCCCTTACCCGGCTAGGCGAGGCCAGGCCGCTCCCCCTACCTGGCAAGGCCAGGCAGCTGCCCTTACCCAGCGAGGCCTGGCCGCTCCCCTTACTGGGCAAGGTGAGGCCAGGCGGCTGCCCTTATCGGGAGAGACGAGGCCAGGCGGCTGCTGTTACCCGGCTAGGCGAGGCCAGGCCGCTCCCCTTACCGGGTGAGGCGAGGCCAGGAGGTTGCCCTTACCGGGCAAGGCCAGGCCACTCCCCTTACCGGACAAGGCAAGTCCAGGCCACTCCCCTTACCGGGCAAAGAGAGGCCGCTCCTGGTCCAGGCCGCTCCCAGGCAAGGCTCATGACGTTCCTGATGACCACGATGCTCCTGAGGATCCCGACACTCCCGACGATGCTGCTCCTGATGATGCTGCTCCAGATGACCCTGAAACTCCCAACAATTACCACCCTGCTATTACTGCTATTACTGCTACCCCTACTACCCCGGCGACTATAACTACTCCCCTGCCTCACAGACTAAGCTTTACAGTGGTGGTTGAGCCCCGCCCACACACAAGTGGCCAATGAGACTGCAACAGACAGGGAAAACTGCACAGTCACGCTCCCTCAGCAATACCGGTGGCCAATTGAATTCCAACTCACCACAGCAAATACATGCGTGCCCCACTGATTGGATGTCTCCATCTCACCTGGCCTGCCCCCATATCCGGGCCCTGCAAGCAAGCTCCTTGGGGAGGGGCAGGGGCAACCCAAGCCCACAAGGAAATGGCTCCCTCTGGCCAACCGGGCTCTTACAATTCCACACGTTTAACTTCTATTGGATTTTATTTTCAAAGTTTGCTTATTTTTAGTAATCTCTACACCCAAAGGAGGGCTTGAACTCAGCACCCTGAGATCAAGTCACATGGTCCCCTGACTGAGCCCCCAGAGTTCTAAGTTTTAAAATGGCACTTGGTCTTAAAAGTATTAGAGTGAAAAAGTTCCCAGATGAGAAGAGAAAAAGCTTGAATAAAAAGCACAAAGAAAATTGGAGCCTATTTCTTAACATCCGTTTTTCGAAGGCATTAACAATTATATTAGATGTTAATTCTAGCACAAAGGTTACATTTTTTTTTCAGATGGGCCTGTCATTTTACATTATCATCCTGTGTGAGTTCTGTCCATACCAAGATCATGTAGCAGATTACTGAATTCAAAGCCATAGTGTGGCCTTACTCCACATACATTGTTCAACCTTTATTAGTACTTTGTGCTCTAAGTCCTCTCAAGGATTATAGATGGGCTGCAGTCTCTATAAACACCTTACAGTTTGATTTTGAATTAATTTTTTTCTACCTTCTTTGCATTTGTTAGTTTTTAAATTTCTGAAGTGTTTAGAAAATATGATCAAAGAGATTGATTGACATGAACCACATTTGAGGGCAAACCTGGAATTCTGAGCAGAAAAGATCCAATATTGCATGATAATATGGAACATACATATATTTTAACAAACAATAGCACCCTCCCCCCCAACAAATACCTTGAGTTATTTGTTTGGAAACCAAGAAATTGTCTTGAAGTTAGCATCAGTTGGCTTGATTTACTGTTAAGAGAGGAGCAAAAATGGGAGGCAGGGGTTTACCCTTTAGTTCTTTTTTCTCTAGTGTTAGGAATAAATAAAGCCACAGTAGACGTAATAGAACTATGGCTGTGGTTGCAGCAGTAGTGGCAGAAATACCAGTTAGCATTTATTTGGCCCTGATTATGCACTGACACTGTGCAAAGTTCCGACAAAAATTACCTCTGTGAATTCTTTTCACTTCTCTGGGAAGTAGGTACTATTACTCTTTTGAAAATATTTTTTATTGATTTGAGAGAGAGCAAGAACGAGACAGAGAGAGAGAGAGAAAGCCAAAGAGCATGCACCCATAAGCAGGGGTAGGGGCACAGGGAGAGAGAGAGAATATCAAGCAGATTCCGTGCTGAGTGCAGAGCTGGATGTGGGGCTTACCCCAGGACCCTGAGATAGTGACCTGAGTCAAAACAAAGAGCCAGAGACTCAGCCAACTAAGCCACTCAAACATCCCAAAGTACTATTATTTTTAACCTAATTTAATATGTGAGGAAACCAAGGCTCAGAGCCTTGGCTGCATTCCCTGCCATGAGACATCTTGTGTCTGTGTAGGTGTGGTAGGTGTTTACAGGTGTGTTGAGGAGGATTAGCTCTGCGGGGTTTCAAAACAGCAGACTATAAACATTGGGCACTTCTTAATCTTATTTATTTAGTTGTTTTTTTCCTGAAGTCTGGTGTATCACTGACCATTCTGGAAAAAGACATCAATCACCCAAAACAATACAAGGAACACAAGATCATCATGAATCAAATGATATTTGGAATATGTAAGCCAGGAGACATTTATTGCCAAAAAGTCACTTTATTTAAAAAAATATTTAATAGTTTAAAATAAAGTAAAATGACAGGCCAATCTGAAAAAAGTTCTACACAAAAGTCAGGTACAGAAAAGAAGACTAATATTCTTGGAGTTGCCTTAGATTTTCTGAATTCTATCAACTATTTATAACACCAAGAGAAACATTAAACAAACATGGTGTAATAGGCGAGATTATAAAACAAAAATTAAAATCTATTCCTTGATGTATTACAAGTCATAATATTTGTAAAAGAGCTCAAAGTCAGTTGAAAATATTGAACCTTTCATTACATTCTGAATTAATAACAAAAAAAGGGTATTTCAAATATCTCAGAATTTTGGGAGGCATTTAATAAGATAAAAGTATGTTTCCGGTTTTGGTGATCGATATGGGATAAAATGAATTTCTTAAGCTTATACGAACATAATTGTGAAAAATTTTCTCAATCAAATGCCGGTTCAATTAATTATTTATTTTAATCAATCAATTAATTAATTATTAATCAAATAATTATTATTTGGTGCTGGCACAATTAATTATTTATTTTAATTAAAATTTATTAATTAATTATCAATCCATCAATTATTTATTTTTAATATTCTGCAAATATTTATTCAGAGATGCCATGAGACTATTGTGGCTCTAATATAATACTTCATATTGTGATGCTCAGGAATTCACAGTGATATCAGATAACTTAAAAAACACACCACAATGAAAGAAAAGGCTAAGCAGGAAGTACAAAGCACACTATATAGATAATATTCTCAAGCACAAATTTTTCTCTGGCGCATGAAACTGGTCATGTCCCAAATTTAAAGTGCAGAACACTATTCCTGTTTAAGTCGTTATTTGAGAATTCAGTTCCCATGAAAAGGAAATGTAGCAGCGAGGGAAGGAAAAGTATTTAATGCTGGAAAACAACCCAGAGAAATGACTGAGGATATCAACTCGAGGATTCGTCTCTACCTGGTATCCAGATCTCCTTTTTTTTTTTCCCCACACTCTGTTCTATCTCACTATAAAATCCCACAAGGTAGAGAAGAAAGGTTTTTTAAATTAGCTTCATGATACATGTATGCTTGAACTAATTTAAAGAATGTTCTTTATTTAGAAATGTCTGTATCTATTTTACCTTTTCTTCAGAACTCCTAAAATTGTTCATTCCTATCCGTAAGATACATGTGACTTTTCTACCAACATCCTTTTGCCCCTTCTGACTTACCATATCCCTTCTCTACTTTCTTCCTGTCTAGGTAGTCAACATACTATCCACTTCGCAGTCTCTAGTTCTGTTTCCTTCCCATTTTCATTCTATTTGAACTCTATTTTTAAAAGGAACTAATGTATAGTAATGTTCACAGTTAGTTTGGGGCCAGTACAGATCAGTGGAACGGAAGAGAGCCCAGAAAACACTCTGAGTAGGAGGGAATTCTGTATTTGAAACCAATGGTGTTTTATTTTTTTAAATTAATATATTCATTGTAGAGAAAGAGAGCACTTGCAAGCATGCACAGGAGAGAGGAGAGAGGGGCAGAGGGAGGAGGAGAGAGAGAATCCTCAAGTTGACTCCATGCTGGCCCACAGTCCCACGTGGAGTCCAATCTCACAACCTTGAGACCATGACCTCAGCTGAAATCAAGAGTCTGAGGCTTAACCAACTGACCCCCCAGATGCCCCATGAAGCACGTGGTACTTTAAATCAGTGGGGAAGGAATGCAAAGGTGTTGAGACAAGAGTCAGTCCAGTTTGCAGACTTTGTCAACATAACAAAATAGAATGTGAAGTGGTTTGAAGTTTGAATTCTGGAGCCAGTCTGCCTGGATTCAAACCCCAGGTCTACTAAATGCTAGATATAAGACATCTCACCAGTAAATTTACCTCCCTGATGCAGTCCCAACATCTGTAAAATAATATGGTATTTATCCTTATAGCCTTCATGCAAAGGTTAAATAAATTAATATTTGTGAAACAACTATTACATCAAAAACCAATATATCATGTTAGCTATAACTACTATTTTTTCCTATTTTATTTTATATCACCAAATATACTTGCCAGATGTTAGTCTCATTAAATGACAGTACATTTAATCTCTGAAAGACCTTCAAGAAGAATCAGTCTTTTATATAACATGTGATAATCAGTGCATTAACAACAGGATTAGCATCATATATGTATAAATATGTAAAATATCTTTATTTTGTCTTTATGCCATTTATAATTTTTATTCATAATTTGCTTTGTAAAAATACATTAACAACCTTTAAAAAGGGAAATATCTGAAAGATTTTGCTTATGGACTCAAGAAATATGAGAAAAAATAACTGAAAATCTGTGATATCAATTATTATCAATAATCCCACTATGTTTCAAAAGCCAAGAAGAAAATGAAATAGGAAATACCATAAATAATCTGTATACATGAACCAAATAGGAGCCAGGAAATACTATTAATGAGTTTATTTCCATAGATATTAGCTTGCAGCTCCATCAACAGCTGAATATTCAGGAAACAAGTTGGATGCAGGTAAATGAGAAAACTTCCCCTACAGGAAAACAGCAACTATAACAACAACAACAGTTTATGCATTTTTTTTCTGACCTGGGTTATGTAAAATAACAAAGAAAAAGCTAATGTCCTTTCAAAACTTTATGAATTTTGTTATATAACCACAAAGATGCAATAGATTTGCTTACTGCTCCAAAACAGCAAATACCCTCTAATACCAGTACATTCTTTGTTTCAGAACACTTAGATCATCCTAGATCCTCAAGAAGCAGCCTTAGTGGGATGTAAATGAAATTGTCCCTAGACTGAGTGCACATTACTAACATGGCTTAGGGCAATTATTTGCAGAGCTTAGAGCTTGATAATACAAACAATATAAAGAACAAACTAAACAGTAAACTAAAATCTAATCAGAACTACACCCAATGTTTGGGGGTTTGTCTGGAAGTCCTAAGTGCCCCCAGCAAGAAGACTTCAGGCAGCAATGATATTATTCAGGGTAATGGGAGCATGTGTCCCGCTGTCATTAGTCTGAAAGTTATACGTATATACAGATGCTCCTTGACGTGGAGTGGGGAGAAGAGGAGGTGGGAGGAAGGGAAAATGGCACCTACCAGGGAATAATTTTTATTGTCATGGCCTCTTCCAAAAGCAATAGGATTTAGATTTGGACCCTAGAGCTGATAAAGAACTGGAATAAAATTCAGAAATGAAGTAGCACGTGACTTTATAGTGCCGAGTCACACTGTAGAGGTGGGTTATCAGCTTGAAACTCAGGAATTGGTGTCCTTGAGCATCCCAGTTCCCTGGACCTGAGACAGTAAAACTAATTCCAGACTCTGCTTCCCAGGGTGGAAGAGGTGATGCGGTCTGTTTATCGCTTGTTGCCTTGTGTTAAGTTTATGGTCCTGAAACACCCACCTTCTCCCAGTGTCCATTTATCACCTTGTTTCATACTCTGTGCCTGTGTCCTCACCATGCCCTCTCCCTGGAATGCCCTCCCCCGCTCCAAATTTAGTCAACTTTTACTCCTCCCTAACAGTGGTTCAGAGCCCTCTTCTGTAGGTAGCCTTGCATTAATTCTCTAGGTTGGGGTTGGTTCCGCTCTTCTGTTTTCCAGAATGCCCTGTGCACTCTCTCATGATTGTACCTCATGTACTATTTGATTGTATTAAATTTATGCATCCCTCTCCCCAACTAGCTTGAAGCTGATGAGGATAAATGCAATATTTTAACTGCCTTTATACCCAAAACAACAGGCTAATGCTGTGCACATAGTAGAAATTCAATGTTTCATAAATGAACAATGGACTGAATGCAAGCTAGATTAAGAAATCTCTGGGTCTCTGTTTCTTCATGTGTAAGCAGGGGCCAAAAATAGTATCACCTTATAGAGAAGGAAAAAAGGTAGAGGATGAGAGCAGAGAGGTAAGGAGAGCAGAGAGTATAGGACCTGGTTGACCATTATAAGAACTTCGACTTTTACTCATAGTGCAATGGGGAAGGTTTCAAACTGAGTAGTGACAATACTTGGTCTATGTTTTAGATGGAGTCTGGTAGCTTTCTGATAATAAAAAATGAGATGCAAGCTCAGAAGCAGGAAGATGAGTGATGAAGCCACTGCATCTCTCATTTGATGAAATGAATTTTATTAACACCGCCATAATTACAAATGTTTTTCACATATCCATATGCACATACACACACACACACACACACACACACACCACTTCAACTAATAAATGCCAATCCAAGTAATACCATTTTTTATTTCTCAAAATTATTTAAAATGTCAGTTAAGGAATAGATGGATGGCAATTTCTTCTGTTCTCTGTTTCTCTTTTTCATTTAAATATTCCCTTCTATTCTGTAGACTGAATTAAGGAAGCCATCAAAAACTATTACTTATAAACAGTGTCAACAATTGCTTTCTTATGTATCACTTCATTAAGTTAAGAATAAATGGGATGTGGCCATAGTGGTTCTTTCTCATTCCAAAGTGATAGAAATGAATGATGAACTCCCCGGGTTCAAAGTCCACACTCGCTGGAATATTTGTTCAGAAATGAGAAATGTTATATATATTTTCATATATGGATTGTGACTGTTTGAGAAAAATATTAAACATTATTTTAATCAACGAGTAAATTGCCTAAATACTAAACTAAAAAATCTAAAATAAAAGTATTTCATATACATTGACATGGCCCTTTTCTCAGTGGCAAGAAATAAAAACAACTCTGAATTCTCAGTTGACTAAGTAAAGACAGACATAACTGCTTTGATGCCTATTCACTTAAGAATTAATTAATAAATGGCTTTGATGATATTGAGGTATGTGCCCTCTATCCCTACACTTTGAAGAGTTTTGATCAGGAAGGGATGCTGTACTTTGTCAAATGCTTTTTCAGCATCTATTGAGAGTATCATATGGTTCTTGTTCTTTCTTTTATTGATGTGTTCTATCACATTGACTGATTTGCAGATGTTGAACCAACCTTGCAGCCCTGGAATAAATCCCACTTGGTCGTGGTGAATAATCTTTTTAATGTACTGTTGAATCCTATTGGCTAGTATTTTGTTGAGTATTTTCGCATCTGTGTTCATCAAGGATATCGGTCTATAGCTCTCTTTTTTGGTGGGATCCTTGTCTGGTTTTGGGATCAAGGTGATGCTGGCCTCATAAAATGAGTTTGGAAGTTTTCCTTCCATTTCTATTTTTTGGAACAGTTTCAGGAGAATAGGAATTAGTTCTTCTTTAAATGTTTGGTAGAATTCCCCCGGGAAGCCGTCTGGCCCTGGGCTTTTGTTTGTTTGGAGATTTTTAATGACTGTTTCAATCTCCTTACTGGTTATGGGTCTGTTCAGGCTTTCTATTTCTTCCTGGTTCAGTTATGGTAGTTTATATGTTTCTAGGAATGCATCCATTTCTTCCAGATTGTCAAATTTATTGGCAAAGCCATCTGTGAAAAACCCACCGCAAATATCATTCTCAATGGAGAAAAACTGAAAGCTGCTATTCAACATAGTACTAGAGGTCCTAGCCTCAGCAATCAGACAACAAAAGGAAATTAAAGGCATCCAAATCGGCAAAGAAGAAGTCAAATTATCACTCTTCGCAGATGATATGATACTATATGTGGAAAACCCAAAAGACTCCACTCCAAAACTGCTAAAACTTATACAGAAATTCAGTAAAGTGTCAGGATATAAAATCAATGCACAGAAATCAGTTGCATTTCTCTACACCAACAGCAAGACAGAAGAAAGAGATATTAAGGAGTCAATCCCATTTACAATTGCATCCAAAACCATAAGATACCTAGGAATAAACCTAACCAAAGAGACACAGAATCTATACTCAGAAAACTATAAAGTACTCATGAAAGAAATTGAGGAAGACACAAAGAAATGGAAAAATGTTCCATGCTCCTGGATTGGAAGAATAAATATTGTGAAAATGTCTATGCTACCTAAAGCAATCTACACATTTAATGCAATTCCTATCAAAGTACCATCCATCTTTTTCAAAGAAATGGAACAAATAATGCTAAAATTTATATGGAACCAGAAAAGACCTCGAATAGCCAAAGGGATATTGAAAAAGAAAGCCAACGTTGGTGGCATCACAATTCCGGACTTCAAGCTCTATTACAAAGCTGTCCTCATCAAGACAGCATGGTACTGGCATAAAAACAGACCCATAGATCAATGGAACAGAATAGAGAGCCCAGAAATAGACCCTCAAATCTATGGTCAACTCATCTTCGACAAAGCAGGAAAGAATGTCCAATGGAAAAAAGACAGCCTCTTCAATAAATGGTGCTGGGAAAACTGGACAGCCACATGTAGAAAAATGAAATTGGACCATTTCCTTACACCACACACAAAAATAGACTCAAAATGGATGAAGGACCTCAATGTGCGAAAGGAATCCATCAAAATCCTTGAGGAGAACACAGGCAGCAACCTCTTCGACCTCTGCCGCAGCAACATCTTCCTAGGAACAATGCAAAAGGCAAGGGAAGCAAGGGAAAAAATGAACTATTGGGATTTCATCAAGATCAAAAGCTTTTGCACAGCAAAGGAAACAGTTAACAAAATCAAAAGACAACTGACAGAATGGGAGAAGATATTTGCAAACGACATATCAGATAAAGGACTAGTGTCCAGAATCTATAAAGAACTTAGCAAACTCAACACCCAAAGAACAAATAATCCAATCAAGAAATGGGCAGAGGACATGAACAGACATTTCTGTAAAGAAGACATCCAGATGGCCAACAGACACATGAAAAAGTGCTCCATATCACTCGGCATCAGGGAAATACAAATCAAAACCACAATGAGATATCACCTCACACCAGTCAGAATGGCTAAAATCAACAAGTCAGGAAATGACAGATGCTGGCGAGGATGTGGAGAAAGGGGAACCCTCCTACATTGTTGGTGGGAATGCAAGCTGGTGCAGCCACTCTGGAAAACAGCATGGAGGTTCCTCAGAATGTTGAAAATAGAACTGCCCTATGACCCAGCAATTGCACTATTGGGTATTTACCCTAAAGATACAAATGTAGTGATCCAAAGGGGCACATGCACCCGAATGTTTATAGCAGCAATGTCCACAATAGCCAAACTATGGAAAGAACCTAGATGTCCATCAACAGATGAATGGATCAAGAAGATGTGGTATATATACACAATGGAATACTATGCAGCCATCAAAAGAAATGAAATCTTGCCATTTGCGACAACATGGATGGAACTAGAGCGAATCATGCTTAGCGAAATAAGTCAAGCAGAGAAAGACAACTATCATATGATCTCCCTGATATGAGGAAGTGGTGATGCAACATGGAGGCTTAAGTGGGTAGGAGAAGAATAAATGAAACAAGATGGGATTGGGAGGGAGACAAACCATAAGTGACTCTTAATCTCACAAAACAAACTGAGGGTTGCTGGGGGGAGGGGGTTTGGGAGAAGAGGGTGGGATTATGGACATTGGGGAGGGTATGTGCTTTGGTGAGTGCTGTGAAGTGTGTAAACCTGGTGATTCACACACCTTACCCCTGGGGATAAAAATATATGTTTATAAAAAATAAAAATTAAAAATCAAAGGTGAAAAAAAATTAATTAATAAAAGCCCATATGAATAAAGGGTCATGAAATAATTAGCCATGAACAGAAAAAGAAAGGCAGGTACAGAATAATTAAGGTTACTGTTCAAATATACTATTTCTATCACAGATAGAGCAATAATATTTAATTTATTATTTAATAAATAAAGTGTCCATTTTTTACCAGTTATATAAATTAACTCAATTAATGTTTCCATAATCCTCTAAGTTTGGATATAATCTTAGCTGAATTTTAACAATGGAGAAACTGGGTCTCACAGAAGTGAAGTAACTTCTCCAAGGTCAAGCAGCCAGGATATGAGGGAGCCTGGATTAAACCCCTGCTTGACTCAGCACCAACTCTTCCATGTCTCACTGGATTATGAGACCCATACTACCTTAAAGGGAAATTAAAATAATCAGAGCCTGAAACAGAAACCAAATTATGATCAGTTTCTAAATTTGATTTCCAAAGTTCTTAGCCCTGCTTTGGGAAAGGACGTCACTCCCTCATATCTTTGAGCACAGAAATCTTCCCTCTAAGGCTACTTGATTTGATTGTAGGGACTTTTTCCTGAAATGAATAAAAAGCACAGAATTTGCATAAGCTCTTATATCTGTAACAGAATATTGCTTACAGAAGAAAATTTTCTGAAAATCCTGTCCTCTTAACCTAATTATAGCATAAGTTAAGACCACATTAAAGAGCACAATACAATTGAGTACCTACTGTCAGCTAACGAATTCCATCAATTACCAGGGGCAGACCAAAGTCTGTGTGGTTAGCATACTACCCACTAGTTTCACCTACAAAAGGTAGGAAATGGCCTTTCACCATTTGAGGAATTTAGATACTTAGAGCGACCTTGTTTTCATCCAAAATTATTGTATTACTACTGCAGAGAGAAATACAGGAGCTTATAAGGGTTTGGGACATAGGATACATCCCAAACCCTAAAACGCTGAATCAGTCTTCAGACATAAGAAATAAAAATATGTATATATACAAACAAACAAACAAAAACAATGTACTAATGAATTCAAAACAGCATTAAATCTCTTTTGAAGATGACCAATGGAGTGAATAATGATGATAATTATCCTAAGCATTCATTCTCCAGAAAGCTAACTGATGAAATGAATTTTGTTAGTACCTCCATAATTACAAATGTTTTTCACACATCCATATGCGCACACACACACACACACACACACACACACACCCCATTTCAATTAATAAACGCCGATGATGTTAAATCTAAGTTTTGCCCCCATCGAAACACCATTAATTAGGGAAATTAATAGGCAAACCTCAGACTGCAGAAAAAATATCTGTAATACGTAAGTCTTACAAAGATTCCTTATGTAGAATATACAAATATTTAAATCAATAATAAAAAAAGAAATACTTTACAATTTTTTAACAGGTAAACATTTGAACAGAAAGAAGATACAAAAATGCCAATAAACACTTAAAAGAGCAGCTTGGATCATCTGTTATCAGGAACAATCATATTAAAATGAAAATAAGATACACTAATAGCATGAACTAAAACAATAAAGACTAAAAATACGAAGATTTGGGGAGAATGTGATTTTATCTAGGACTACAAATGACACTCTAAAAATAAGTTGAAGTGCCAATTCTCACTCTCAATCATCGTCAGGTGAGCAATTTATTTCATAGCCTTTTCTGTGATACATAAGCAGTGAAAATAAAAAATTAAACCCCATAATAAAAAGCTTATTAAGAAAATATTATGCATTATACTAATTATAAGAAATCTAAGCATGAAAAGCCATGTAATTCTATTCAGTAGCTTTACAATAACTCTAAACCTTATACTTCCATTATCTGTAAAACTTTATTATATATCATTATGTATGGAGGGCAATCAACATAAAGAGTGTACTAAGTAAACTGTTTAAAAGAAGAGGAGAAAACTATGGATCAGAAAGAAGGTAAGAAAAGAGAAAAGATGAAACAATTCTTCTCAAAATGTTTAAAATTTAGTTTTAGGATAGAATTATATACTTATCAAATTATATTCAAATTACATAGATCTCCATTGCATATACTGTCTTCTAGGGTCTAACCCTTGTGTCCTCTCCAGGCACAGCTCTTACTCTTAATGTCCGGGATTTTATACAGTCTGACACATAGCACAAGCTCCATACACATGTGTTAACTTGTTATCTGGACTTCATTGTGAAGCAGTGTTCCTGAATACTGAGTCAGTAATGGTAGTTACAGATAAAATTCGTAAAGACCAGGATTAAATCTGTTTCCCCAGTTCTCTCACAGAATCTAGCCCAGAATCTCACATGTAAGAGATGTGTAACGAAAACATGCTAAGTTCATTGGGTATAACAATTTCATTTCTCCATTGTTCTCTTTTGAATTCCAATTTTCCAACAACTACTTCATACATGATTATATGTAAATAACTCATGGTCATCTGTATTATCTTCTTCAAGTACAGGAAGATATTTCATTCAAGATTTAAGAGAAACAATTAGTCGACATCAAAAGGCTGTAATCAGTGAAAAAATCTGCTCTCTTCTTTACCAGAAAACTTAGAATAATACATTCAGTGACAATATTAAGGCAATTCCAACTGAATTTTTGTTCTGGTATCTATGCCATGTCAAATAATTGTCAAAGGCAAAAGAGAAGATTCCTGGGCTGGCTAATGCAGGTTTTTTCCTGTTGCCTGTCAATAGCCACCTGCTTGATGACCCGCACTGCAGGTTTCTGAGATAGTAAGTGTAGTCTATAGCCTTGGGACAGAAGGAAGCATGAGGGGCACCTGAGTGGCTCAATGGGTTAAAACCTCTGCCTTCAGTTCAGGTCTTGATCCCAGGGTCCTGGGATAGAGTCCCGCATTGGGCTCTCTACTCAGGGGGGAGCCTGCTTCCCCCTCTTTCTCTGCCTGCCTCTGGGCCTGCTTGTGATCTCTGTCAAATAAATAAAATCTTAAAAAAAAAAAAAAGACGACGACGAAGAAGAAGCAAGCATGATCTGGCTTGCACTAGATGAATGCTTTAACCAGTGGAATCCCCCAGGACCAGATGATAGTAGATGAGCAATAATCAATTTAAAATTATATAAATCATTCCTACAGAACTTCATTTAGCTTTTCAAATATTATTACTCAGCCATTCCTCGCCTCAAAGTCATACTCTATTTCCAATCATTTCCCTTCAATCACCAGTGTCATTGATAAGAACTGCAGCCACCACTGCAGTGGTGAAGGAAGGTTTCAATCCATCCTTCAGGGCCTAGATCAAAGCCCACTTCCTTCCAGAAGATTTCCTCCAATCCTTTGGCCCATATATTTTTCTTTTCTTAATTATATAACCAATAGAATTACTAGATAAAATACTCAATAAGTAGCTACCAAACTGAAGTAGCAATTCTAAATTTTCAAAAAGTTAGACATAGTATTCTTTCTATGAAACTAGAATTTTATGTACAAATTGAACATTTCATCTTCAATCATATGATTACAAATCGATGCTACTATCTGGAAAAAGAACACAGTCCAATAAATTGGGTGTATGGTTAGAAAGTCAAGTTGAAGCATGGCATTAATTTGAGGACCTACCTGTATTTTAAAGAAACAGAATTCTTTTTTTTTTTTTTACTTATTTATTTTCAGCATAACAGTATCATTATTTTTTCAATACACCCAGTGCTCCATGTAATCCTTGACCTCTATAATACCCACCACCTGGTACCCCGACCTCCCACCACACTCCCCCGCCACTTCAAACCCCTCAGATTGTTTTTCAGAGTCCATAGTCTCTCATGATTCACCTCCCCTTCCAATTTACCCCAACCCCCTTCTCTCTAACTCCCCATGTCCTCCATGCTTTTTGTTATGCTCCACAAATAATTTCTTAAACAATAGAACACCTATCTCTAAATACTTATAAATCTAGTACAAATTTTAATAATCATTTCCTCATCATTAAAAGAAAAAAAAACAGAATATTTTGAAATCTGCTTACAAACTTAAGCCAAGGATAATTTTGAACAGTTCATGTAACTTTCTAAAACTAAGTAATTATATGATAAATTTCTATATGGATGAAAAATAATGCTAACGGTATAAGCTAGACATAGCTGACACCTAGCACAATTGCTGTGAAGAAGACATAACATGCTTAATATAAAATTTTGCTCTCTATACATTTTCCTGTGTGATGCTCTCAACCTATCACTGCTGCACTGTCATAACCTCACGTCCCACAAGGCACAGAGTCCATGATCAATCATGAGAGAAAGGCAAACACAAGAACTACTTCCCTCAACATACCCCAAGTGCCTCCATCTCTACCATTTTCTCCTCTTATATATAGATCCTCTGCATCCTAATAGATGGACAATAAAGGCTACCTCTACAAACAAAGGAAGAACACAAACTGAATGCACTATCCTCTGTGATCTGTTAAGATCTTTTTTTTTTTTTAAGATTTTATTTATTTGCCAGAGACAGAGGGAGAGAGAGCGAGCGAGCACAGGCAGACAAAGAGGCAGGCAGAGGCAGAGGGAGAAGCAGGCTCCCTGCCGAGCAAGGAGCCCGATGTGGGACTCGATCCCAGGACGCTGGGATCATGACCTGAGCCGAAGGCAGCTGCTTAACCAACTGAGCCACCCAGGCGTCCCTGTTAAGATCTTTTTAAAGATAGGATTTTACACATCTCTAAACATAATAAAAAATATGAATAGCCTATTGAAATTAACACTTGGGAGATACATACTGACATCAGGAAAGTAAATGGAGCAATTATTTTACGCAAGTGATGTAAAACTAAAGGCTCTGTGGAATCAGGACAAATTTATTATTTTTTCCCCTTTGATGTCCAAAAGTAGGTCAGGTCCTGTCTAAGAGACCAGCCCTTGCCAATTACCCTGATGTCTCCAATATAGATGAGAGATAACTCTTACATAGCTTTCATTTGAAATTTTAGCTACCTTCTTTTGACTCTGAAAACTAGACTTGGGGGGGGGCACAATTTTCTGAAGCGTCTAGGGACCAAAATGGATCAAATTATTTCCCAATCAACCTTTCCTATTCCTATCCAAAATTCCTACTTTCTCTCAACTAATAGGTTAGCTATAAAAACAAGTGTTAACTCTAATATCTATGTGAGTCACTGTACTGCCTAAAGTGGTCAGAAAAATACAAAGAAGTGAGAGAAGACAAGAGGAGATGCTTCTTGGCCATAGCAGAAAGCTGGCACTTTGGAGAGCTGAAGGACCTAATATATAGCACACAGCAAATAAGCAGTGAGTTAAGTCAAAAGCCAGTTATCTAGACAACTTTCACTCTGCATTTTGGGGTCTTCCCATCATTAATGTATCTATAGCTGTCTCCCTCCACCCTGTTTCTAGCTTGAATGATCTCAGAGAGTCAGCTTGTCTTCAGGAAGAATGGGGTCTATTAGACTAGCCAGGTAGCATCCATGTGCTGACATGTCATTTCCCAGTGTGTATTCTGAGAACAGGCTTCTCAAGATGCTCAGGTGAAAAATTATCCAAAGCTTCTGGAAAACTGTAGACTTAGTCCCTTCTTAAGATTCACAATGAATATTTACATTTTCCCAACTGGTTTGATCTTGGAACCTATTTATTAAGTGGTTTTTATTACTATACCAAACATCTTATATTCTATAGAACATCTTCTGGAAAGAGTAGAGTTTATGCATTTGAAATCTTATTAATGTCTATGTTTTAGGTAACTCCACAAAGTGCTGAAGTGGGCTTTCTGAATTTATTAGCTCCAATAGCTTAGAATTTATTTCTTCTGCTCTACCTTTCTGAATGAAAGGGTGCTGTTTTCACCATATACACAGTGTTCACTGATGAAATATACCCCTGAAATGTATACTCTGTTGTCCTTCTCAGTACCAGCACTCTGAAAGTCTACCCTACACTCTTTCTTTAGCCAGCTAACTTCCACTCATCTTTTAAGACCGTTCAGTCATCACTTCTTTTGCATCCTGTGGGATGTCTCACCTTCTCTACTTCCCACCAGCCCTAAACTCTCTCCTCCCCTAGGATGGATCAAGTGTCCCTCATCCACACTTATCTCCACCATTCAGCAAATAAAGGTAAATAGATACTTCTTTATTACTTGCTTGGTGCTTAAAACTTGAAGGTAATTCAACAAATGCTTGGGACTAAATCTCCAAATAATATATTTGCTCTTGAAGGACAAGTAATATTTTACTCATATTTCTTATTCTAGCACTATGCAAGAAGATAGTAGCTATCCAATAAATATATTAATTTTAAAAATACTTTTTGTGTATATTCTATACATATCCAGCTCCTCACATATGAACAAGAGTCAACATATTAACTTCCTGGATAAATTAATTTATATATTAATAGAAAAGGATTGGGATAGGGAAAGGTGAATCTTCTAGTATAATAAGTGAATTTGAGAAAATATGAAATGTTCATCCTCCTGACATTATTCCAATTTTGCTAATTAGTTCAAAAGAAATTTTTGTTATGAAGTAGGAGAGGAGGACGGAGACCATTTTTCTAGCCTCTGTCCTCTGCTTTAAATCTGGATTAGGTTTCTGCTAAAGCTCTAATAATACCAAGAAGGCCAACCTGTATGCCAAAGGGCCTCCTCTAAAGCTAAACACTGTGGGGTTCTACATGCTGTAAGCATTTCCAGCACTCTGGACAGCTGCATTTATTGTCCACATTTTCAAAGTAGAATTTGTACTATGCCCTGCCTGTGCAGAGGACAACCTAGGGGACTGCAGGCAAATTAATTCACAAAGAGCACTAAAAATTGTTACACAAGGCAATTTGATTGTTTCATCTCTCATGTGACTTTGACGTGTCCATTTGAGAGACACAATTATAATTAACCTTAAAACAGAACTCTAGAGGCCTCAAGATCTGAGTCAAGGAAAACCATATAGCGCTGATGTTGAGAGAACAATCACACAGCATAAACTCAGTCACTCACCAGCTGTGTGATTTGCAAGAAGATCCTCAGCTTCACTAAGCATGTATTTCCCAGTCTGAAAAATGGTCATTGGTGGTTAAAATTAATTAAAATGGTGTAAAGTCTTCAGACATTTATTTCTATAGAACCATCTCCCCTATCCCATAATTTGAGCAGTAGAGGATGGAGGTCTGCAAATTGTTGCTTTCTCTCCATGAAGCTCAAATTAAGGTATCCAACAACCCATGGCATTCAAAAGCATTGCATCTAAAAGAACTGCTAAACTTAAGTTTTAAGGAATTGACAGGAGCCTATTGGGATACAAAACACCAGCCATTCCTAGTTACAAGTCAGTCATTTGAAACTTCAGACAATGGACTATTTTTCCCAGGGTATTTCTCCCTTCACCTATTCTTCCTTTCTCTTCCATGTTTATGGGAGAGGGGAGATGGTTCTATAGAAATAAATGCAATAAAAGTATTTAATAGGGAAGCATTTGCTATCTTATTTTCTGAGTTGCTTTTAAGTGTTGAATTAGTTCTCATTTGCATTTGTCTTAGAGAACACTGGCCATCACTTTCTTGAGCTGGTTTTATAACAATAGTATTAACATCAAGAAATTACAATTTACTATTGCTTAAAGACTTCTATACCATTCTCAGTCTCTCATGAGACTGAGCCCTGTGTCAGGACTTGCGTTCTTCATGGAGTCTGCTTAAAACTCTCTTCCTCTCCCTCTGCCCCTCCTCACTGCTCTCTCTCTCTCTCTCTCAAATAAGTAGATAAATCTTTACCAAAAAAATGTTTCTGACCTATATCATTTTCCTCCTCTCTGAAGAACTTCTCTTAGCATTTCTTGTTCGACAGAACTACTGGCAACATATTCCCTTAATTTTTGTTGTCTCAATTTTTATTTCTTTTTTACTTTTGAAGGATAATTTTTCTGGAAATAGATTTTTAGTTGTTTTTTTTTTTTCATACTTGCTTGCATGGTTTCTGAAGAGAAGTCTGATGTAATTCTTATTCTTGTCCCTCTGTATGTAGGCATTCCTCCTCACCCCCAGGTTCATTCAAGATTTTCTCCTTGTCTCTGATTTTCTGAAGTTTGAATAAAATATGCCTAAATGTAGATTTTTAAATATTTGCCTACTTAGTGTTCTCCAGGTTTCCTGGATATGTGGATTGGTGTATGTCATTAATTTTGGAAAATTCTCAACCATTACTTTAAGTATTTTTTTTTCTGTTTTTTCCTTCTTCTCTTTTTTATATTCTCAGTACACATTGGTTCTACATTTTTTAATTGTCCCACAATTCATGAATGCTGTGTTCTGTTTCTTCACTATTTTTTTTCTCTTTGCTTTTAAATTTCTATTGATCTATATTTGAGCTCACTGATTCTTCCCTTGGCTATGTCTAGTCCAATTATGAGCCCCTCAAATTTATTCTGCGTTTCTGTAACAGTGTTTCTAATTTCTGTTGTTTTCTTTGGATTTTTTTTTTCAGAGTGTTTCTCTCTCCACTTACGTTACTTACTTATATTTGCATGTTGTCCACTTTTCCTCACGAAGCGCTTATTACATTAATTATAGCTATTTTAAATTTCCAGTTTGAAAATTCCAAAATCTCTGCCTTTTCTGAGTCTGGTTCTGATGGCTCTATCTGTTTAGGCTGTGCTTTTTTTTGTTTTTAGCATGTCTTTTAAATTTTTGTTGAAACCTGGACACAATGTTCTCAGTAAAAGGATCTATGTAAATAGGCCATGAGCAGAAGGTTTTATGTTTGCCTGGCTAGGAGTTGAGCTGTGTTTGCTATTTGCTGTAGCTGTAAGTGTTAAAGGCCACAATTTCATCGGTGTCACTTTTTTTTTTTTTTGATCCCTCACGCCTTTGTGTTTTCCTTAAAATTTCTTAAAATAGGACTAAGGCTTATAGTCTTCCCTTTGTAATCTTTTGTGCAGGAGCATTATTGAGGTGGTGGTAAGGAGTGGGGTGAGGAGAAGTGTTCTATAGTCTCATGATTAGGTCTCAATCTTTTAGTAATCCTATGCCCCTGGCTTAGACCTTCACAAGTGCTTCTCTGCCACTTCCCATCTCTGCTTAGGTGAGACAGGAGCACTAGAGGAATTTGGAGTTCAATAATTCTCTTCCCCCAGTACTGTCAGTCTCTGGTAAAACCCAAAGTGGTTAGGTTCTCGTGAAATAGTTTCCTTTGAGGGTAGGCTTGTGTTAAGAAGTATAAAATGCTCTCGGCGCATTTCAGAGTCGTTAATTCTCCTTTCCCTAAAGGAAGCTCCCTGATCTTCAGGGAGCTCCTGATGGGATTCATAGAGGTAACTCATGGAAGGGTGGGGCCCCTAAGACTCCCAGTCCTAATTTTTAACTCTCCATCATTGTGCATATTGATCTTCCAGGAATTTGTTGATTATAATTTAACTTTTCCTACCTTGGTTGACTCCAGCAGCCAGCTTTTCCAGGGCTTTTGTTCCCAGTAAGCTGTGATTCTCTGTATTCACCTGTCACCAATTTGGGAGGCATTGGTCAACCTTGTGACACAACTCTTGGATGAATCTAAGAAAAAGTCATTGGTGTTCTATTTATTCAGCTTTATTCCTCTTGGAAGTGAGGACTTCCAAGTTGGAAAACAGAAGCCTCATTTAGTTTTCGAGGTATTTTTTTCTCTAAGACAAATAAGAACACACACATTCTTGTACATGTGTACTTTTGATGTACCTGTGCCTGGTTTTCCATTACCAAAAGAGTAGAATAACTGAATGCTAAGATATAGTAATTTTATTTAAATTTTAATTCCAATGCAGTTAATACATGGTGTTATATTCATTTTAGGGGTATAATTAGTGATTTGACAATTCCATATATTACTCAGTGCTCATCAAAATAGGTGTACTTTTCATCCCCATCACTTATTTCACCCATCCCAACAGCCAATTATCCTGTGATAACCATCTATTTATTCTCTATAGTTGAGTCTGGATTTTTGTTTGTTCTTTAAAGATTTTGTTTACTTGACAGAGAGCACAGATGGGGGAGCAGCAGGCAGAGGCAGAACGGAGAGGGAGAAGCAGGCTCCCTGACAAGCAAGGAGCACAATGTGGGGATCATGACCTGAGTCAAAGGCAGACATTTAACCAACTGAGCCACCCAGGTGCCCAAGAGTATTTTTTGTCTCTTTTTTCCCCTTTGTTCATTTATATTGTTTCTTAAATTACCATGTACCAGTGAAATCATATGGTATTTTTTTCTTTCTGGCTGACTTATTTTACTTAGCATTATATACTCTAGATCCATCTATGTTCTTACAAATGGCAATATTTCATTCTTTTTTATCCCTGAATAATATGTAATTGTATGTATATACCACACCTTCTTTATTAATTCATCTACCAAGGCACACTTCCATAATTTTGCTATCATAAATAATGCTCCAATAAACATAGGTGTGCATAGATTCTTTCAAGTTAGGGTTTTCATATTCTTTGGATAAATACCAGAAGTGGAATTATGGATCAGATGTAGTTCTATTTTTAATTTTTTTTAAAGATTTTTTTCTTTTATTTGACAGACAGAAATCACCAATAGGCAGAGAAGCAAGATAAGAGAGAGGGGGAAGTAGGCTCCCCGCTGAGCAGAGAGCCCAATGCGGGGCTCGATCCCAGGACCCTGGGATCATGACCTGAGCTGAAGGCAGATGCTTTAACCCACTGAGCGACCCAGGCGCCCCCTATTTTTAATTTTTTAAGTAACCTTCATATTGTCTTTCACAGTGGCTATACCAGTTCACATTCCTCCTAACAGTAGATGAGAGCACTTTTCTCTCCATATCCTTGCCAACACCATTTTTTTATTTTTTGACGTTAGCCATCTGACAGGTGTGAGGTGTAATTATGATTTTGATTTGCATTTCCCGGATGATGAGTGATGTTGAGCATCTTGTCACGTATCTGTTAGCCCTTTGGATGTCGTCTTTGGAGAAATGGCTCTTTCTGTCTTCTGCCCATTTTAAGTTGGATTATTTGGTGTTGAGTTGTATAGTTCTTTGTATATTTTGGATACTAAGCCTTTATCAGATATGTCACTTGCAAAAATCTTTACCTATTCAGTAGGTTATCTTTCAGTTGTATTGTTTCCTTTGCTGTGTAGCAGGTTTTTTTGTTTGTTTGTTTCGATGTAGTCCCAATACTTTATTTTGCTTTTGTTTCCCTTGCCTCAGGAGACATATCTAGAAAAAAAGTTGCAATGGCCAATATCAGAGAAATTATTGCCTGTGTTCTCTTCTAGGGTTTTTATGGTTTCAGATCTCACAAATAGATCTTTCTTATATTTTGAGTTTATTTTTGTGTATCTTGTAAGAAAGTGGTCTAGTTTCATTCTTTGCATGTAGCTGTCCAGTTTTCCAAAAACCATTTGTTGAAGAGGCTATCTTTTTCCATTGCATATTGTCGCCTCCTTTGTCATACATTAATTGACCATATAATTATAGATTTATTTCTAGGCATTCCATTCTGTCCTATTGATCCTCTCTGTTTTTGTGCCAGTACCATACGATTTTGATGATTACTGCTTTGTAATATAGTTTGACACTGGAATAGTGTTACCTCCAGCTTTGTTTTATTTATTTATTTTTTAAATGATTACTTTGATTATTTGGAGTCTGTAGGAATTCCAAACAAATTTTAGGTTTGTTTGTTCTAGTTCTGTGAAAAATGCTGTTGGCATTGTGATAGGAATTGCATTAAATCTCTAGATTGCTTTGGGTGGTATGGACATTTTAACAATATTTGTTCTTCCAATCCATAAGCATGAAATGACTTCCATTTCTTTCTGTTTTCTTTAATTTCTTTCATCAGTGTTTTATAGTTCTCAGTACAGGTTTTTGAACTCCTTGGTTAAGTTTATTCCTAGGTATTTTATTAATTTGGGGCAATTATAAATAGGGTCGTTTTCCTAATTTCTCTTTCGATTCATCACCAGTATATAGAAATGCAGTGGGTAGCTGTATATTGATTTTTTTTATCCTGCAACTTTACTGAGTTCATTTATCTGTTCTAATAGTTTTTTTTTGTGTGTGTGTGTGTGACATCTTTAGGGTTTTCTACATATAGTATCATGTCCTCTGTTAAATGGTGAAAGTTCTATTTCTTCCTCACCAATTATACACCTCTTATTTTTTTTTGTTGTCTGATTGCTTGGGTATAACTTCCGGTACTATGTTGAATGAGTGGTGAGAATGAACATACTTCTGTTGTTCCTGACCTTAGAGGGAAATCTTTCTGTTTTTCACCATTGAGTATGAGGTAAGCGATATATTTTTCATTTATAGACTTGTTTGAGATATGTTTCCTGTAAACCTACAAGCTTTCTATCATGATTGGCTGTATTTTTCAAATGTTTTTTTCTGCATCTATTAAGTTGATCATATAATTTGTGTTCTTTCTCTTATTGATGTGATGTATCATGTTGTTTGATTTGCAAGAATTGAAATATTTGGTAGAATTCATTTATGAATCCCTCTGGTTCTGAATTTTTGTTTGTTGGGAATTTCTTAATTACTTATTCTTTCATTGATGGAAATTGATCTATTCCCATTTTCTGTCTCTTCCTGATTCAATTTAGGGAGGTTGTATGTTTCTAGAAATTTATCCACTTCTTCTAGGTTGTCCAATGTCCACACATGTAATTTTTCATAATATTTTTTTATAATCCTTTGTATTTCTGTGGTGTTGGTTGTTATTTCTTCTCTTTCAGTCTGATTTTCTCTCTCTCTCTTTCTCATCTCTCTGTATCTCTATCTGTCTCTCCCTCTTTCATTCTTTCTTTTTTTTTGTGATGAATCTGGCTAAAGTTTTATCAATTTTGTTGAACTTTTCAAAGAACCAGCTCCTGGTTTCATTGATCTGTGCTATCATTTTCTTTGTTTGTTTGTTTGTTTGTTTGTTTTCAGTTTCTATTTTGTTTATTTCTAGTCTCATCTTGACAGTTTCCTTTCTTCTACTTGTTTTCAGTTTTGTTCTTCTTTTTCTAGATTGTAAGATTAGGTTGTTTATTTGAGATTTTTCTTGCTTCTTGAGGTATGCCTGTCTTGCTATAAACTTCCCTCTCAGAAAGTCTTTTGCTGCATCCTAAAGATTTTGGACCATTGTGTTTTCATTTTCTTTGTCTCCATGTAATTTTTTATTTCCTCTTTGATTTTTTGGTTGATTCATCCATTGTTTCATAGCATGTTATTTAACCTTGATATGTTTGTGCTCTTTTTAGATTTTTTTCTTGTGGTTGATTTCTAGTTTCATAACATTATGGTCAGGAAATATGCATGGTATGACTGATATTTTTTTAATTTGTTGAGACTTATTTTGTGGGCTAATATGTGACATATTCTGGAGAATATTCTATGTGCACTTGTAAAGAATGTGTATTCTGCTGTTTCAGCATGAAATGTTCTCAGTGTATCTGTTAAATCCATCAGTCCAATGTGTGATTCAGTTCCCTGATTCTATGTTGAATTTCTGTTTGGATGAGCTCTCCAGTGATGTAAGTGGGGGTGTTAAATCCCTCTACTATAATTGTTTTATTATCAATTACTACCTTTATGCTCGTTATTAATCATATTATGTATTTGTTTATTCTTGTATTGAGTGCATAAATATATACATTTGCTATACCTTCTTGTTGGGTTTTCCTTTATATTATCAAGTACTGCCCTAATTTGTCTCTTATTATCATCTTTGTCTTATTTTTTTTTAATATTTTATTTATTTATTTGACAGACAGAGATCACAAGTAGGCAGAATGGCAGGCAGAGAGAGAGGAGGAAGCAGGCTCCCTGTGGAGCAGAGAGCCTGATGCGGGGTTCAATCCCAGGACCCTGGGATCATGACCTGAGCCAAAGGCAGAGGTTTAACCCACTGAGCCACCGAGGCGCCCCATCATCTTTGTTATAAAGTCTGTTTCATTCAATATAAGATTCTCTACTGCAACTTTCTTTTCACACTTATTTGCATGATGAATATTTGTCCATCCTTTACTTTCAATTTGTGTGTATCTTTAGGTATATGAATACCTAAAATACCTATATGAACACTTACATGCTAGCCAGCATGTAAGTGTTTTTTTCTTTGTTATCCATTCCATCATCCTATGTCTTTTAGTTGATGCATTTAGTTTATTTACATTCACAATAATTATTTGCACGTATGTACTTACTGCCATTTTGTTGCTTGTTTTATGGTTGTTTTTATAGATCATCTTTGTTCCTTTCTTCCTTGTTCTCTTCTCTCACAATAACTTGTCTCTCTTTAGTGATTTACTTGGATTATTCTCTCCTTACTTTTTGGATATCTATTACTTCTTTGATTTGCATTACAAAGAGGTTTGTATAAAACACCTGCATATAGCAGTCTAGATTAAGTTGATGTTTGCTTAAGTTTGAACCCATTTTTGCCTCATCTCCCTGTCACGTTTTAGGTATTTAATGCCGTACTTTACATCTTTTTCTTTTGTGAGTCCTTTGATTAATTTTAACAGATAAGCCTACTTTTACTGCTTTTGTGCTTCCTGCTTTTCTTAACTTATGACTTTTCCTTCGCACTAGAAGTGTCACCTTCAACATTTCTTCTTGGATTGTTTTAGTGTCATGAACTCATTCAATTTTTATCTAGGAAATTCTTTATTTCTCCTTCTGTTCTTAATGATAGCTTTGCTGGATACACTATTTTAAGTTGCAAGGTGTTTTTTTTTTCTTTTGTCAGCATTTTGAATATATCATACCACTCATTTCTGACTTGCATATTTTCTGCTGAAAAATCAGGCTTACAGGGTCACCTGGGTGGCTCAGTCATTAAGCATCTGCCTTCAGCTAAGTTCGTGATCCCAGAGTCCTGGGATGGAACCCTACATCGGGTTCCCTGCTCAGCAGGGAGCCCACTTCTCTCTCTCCTCCCCACTCCTGCTCCCTCTCACTATCTGTATCTATCTCAAATAAATAAATAAATTCTTTAAAAAAAATCAGGCTGACAACCTAACAGGGTTTCCATTGTATGGAACTGTTATCTCTTGCTGCTTTAAAAAATTCTCTCTTTACTACTACCTTTTAGCAGTTTTAATTACTGTGTGCCTTGGTGTGGACCTCTTTTGATTGATTTATTGAGCCATCTCAGTCTGGATTTCTATTTCTGTCCCCATATTCAGGAAGTTTTCAGCTATTATTTCCTCAAATGAATTTTCTGCCCCCTTTTCTCTCTCTTCTCCTTTGGGATCACTCTAATATTAATGTCATTATGCTTCATGGCATCACTGGAATCCCTGTCTATTCTCACTTTGCCTAAATTCTTTTTTTTTTTTTACCTGTTCAGTTTGCTTATTTTTCATCACACTGTCCTGAGGCCATTAATTCATTCTTCTGCTTCCTCTAGTCTGGTATTTATCGTATCTAGTATACTTTGAACTCCATTTATTATGCTCTTCATTTCTGATTAATTCTCCTTTATCTGTTTGGTGAGACACTGATGCCCTCCACTCTTTATCTTTATCTTTATCTGTTTGGTGAGACACTGTTGTCCTCCACTCTTTTCTCAAACCCAGTAGCTTCATGGTCATTACTTTAAATTCTCTATCAGGCATATTACTCATCCCTATTTCATTTAGTTCTCTTGCTGTGATTTTGTACTCTTTTGATATTTTTTCTGTCTCCTCATTTTGTCTAACTCTTTATGTTTGTTTCTAGGTATTAAGAAAGTTAGCTATGTCTCCTTCTCTTAAGAGTAGTGTCCTTATGAAGAAGAGGTCCTATGGTGCTCTACAGTGACCTGTCCCTTGTTCACCAGAACCTGGCACTTCAGGTGTGTTTCCTATGTGTATTACATGTACCCTGATGTTATGGCTGAGCCATTTTTCCTTTAGTCCAGTTGTCTGTAATGGCTCTCTTTGCTTGTTGTGGGCAGGTTTCAGTCCCTGTGGTGTTAGTAGGCTAGTCTGGGGCCACCTTGGGCTGAAGTTGAGTCAGCCCAGTTGTTTGTCAAAGATGCAATAGCACGCATTTGCATAGTGTTTTCCCCTGAGAAGGTTTCATTGGTGGTTGGGGCTACATTCAGACCAGCTGTTTGCTACCAGCCTACTTCTGGGTTGGGTGGTCTTACTGTTGTGTGTAGTTATCTTTCACTCTCCCTTGAGCAGGACTCAGTATGGAGTGGTGCTGGCTCTTGTCAAGGCTGCTTGTTTCCAGTTTTGTGATACTGCTTTGGTTGGTCTCTGGCCAAGAGTGCATTGGAGGAGACAAATCTGTAGTGTGCACGGAAGCAGGATGCATGCTGATTTTCAGGGTCTTCACATTTGTTTTCTAGGGGAGGGTATCTGCAGTGCTGGGACAGAGGCCCACCTGGATGGAGGGAATGGGGCACACTGTTAATCAAGTTAAGTAGTGAAGTGGCTGTGTGTTTATGCTGGGAGACATGGGGACTGAAATGGTGCCTGCCATTTCCTTTGTTCCTGCAGGATTCTGCCAGTGACCTAATCCCTCTAGGACATGCTCTGAGATGAGTAAACAACTCTCTCACCCATATGCCTCACATGTTTTTCAAGCTGTTACTTCTATGCTGTATCTTGTAGGACTATTTGGTGTGTTGTCTCTTTAAGGGTAGGGATGCTTTCCTATGGACCTCTCACCTCTCCCAGAGCCAGGCCCACTAATTTTTTTAAATCCCAGGTTAAAGTCCCACTGATTATAAGTACTTATAAAATTTGGCCCTTCTGGTTTTCAAAGTCAAATATTATGGTGATTTGTCTTGCCCCTTCAGATTCCCCAGTGTGAGGGCCTGTTTCTCTCTCCTCTCTTTACCCATGGCACCCTTTCCAGGTGGCGATAATTCCAAGGGACTGTTTAGGAACTGTGTCTCTGCCCTTCCTATGCTCTTCCATGTGGCCTCTCTTCTACAGTTAGTTTAGTGGGGTTTGTTTTGCCAGACTTGGAGTCATTTTCTGTGCTATTTACTTTGATGCAAGTGTTATTTAGTATTATCTATGCGTTTAGGTGTGCTTAGGGTCATCTACTCTTCTCATCTTCCCAGGTATCCCAGGGTATGCTAATTTTTAGATCTAGTATACACCACCAAACTCAGTGTGCTTCCTCCTGTAGCAAATGAGTTGTTGCTCTGCATCCATGTGAATACTGAGGGACTGTCAGTCTCTTCAATTTTAGCTAGTGTTCTATATGTTGTGGTGCCTCATTATTGTGATTTTCATTTGCTCTGATATATTTATTAATGAAAGTAAATACCACTTACATACTTTCTTTTGTAAGTTACCCTCTCAGAACTATTCCTTTTTCTCTTAGATCATTTGACTTTTTCTTATTAAGTTTTAGGAGGTTTTTACATATTCTGAATGTGAGACCTTTGTCAGTTGTATATGTTGCATATATTTACTCACACTGTCACTTGCCTGTCCACTCCACGATTGCGTCTTTGATTTAAAAATCCTTGATTTGAATGTAGTCTAGTCTATCAATCTCCTCCTTTATATGTATTGCTTTTTATAATCTGGTCAAGAAATAATTTCTAGGGTGCTTGTGTGGTTAAATTATTTAAGTATCCAACTCGTGAATTCAGTTTAGGCCATGGTCTCAGGGTTGAGATCAAGCCCTACAATGGACTCTGCACTCAGCACTCAGACTTTAGATCTGCTTGAGATTCTCTCTCTCCCTCTGCCCCTCCTCACCTCATGCCTCTCTCTCTCTCTCCCAAAATAAATAAGATCTTTTTAAAAGAAGCATCCAACTCTGGGTTTTGGCTCAGGTCATGATCTCAGAGTCATGGGATTGAGCCCCGTGTGGGTTCCACATGCTTAATAGGGAGTTAACTTCTCTCCCTCTGGCCCTTCCTTTTTCCAAATAAGTACATAAATCTTAAAAAAAAAAAAAGGAAGAGATCATTTCCTACCTCTCCTACCTCAAGTTCATAAAAATAATTTATCTTATGAAATATTTATTTTTTAGAATTCCAAGCTAATTCTTTCAGGAATAGATTTCTGTCGGTCGTATAAAACAGATCTCAAGATTTACCTTTTACATATGCTGTACAATTGACCTAGCACCATCACTAATTTTTATCACTAATCTTTAGTACTTCTTTTGTCATAGATGATGTGTCCTCTTATGCATGGGTTGTTTTTGGACACACCTTTTCTATTGGTTTATTTCCTTTTCTTGTTTCACTCTTACTGTCTTCTTATAGCTTTATATTAAGTTTTGGTATCTGTATAATACTTTCTTTTATTTAATTCTTCTTTAAGAATGTCATTTTTGGCCTTTTGCAAATCATACCAATTTTATAGTCAGATTATCAACTTCCATTTTTAAAACCTTGCTGGGATTTTGATTTATTTAGTGTTAATTTTTGACAGGATTTTATTATATTTTAATTATAATTATAATGTAACATAGATTAACATAGATGGTGGGAGTAGGATTGCTAAATATCAGAAAGAGGCGGCAGTATTTTATGTAATCTTTTAAATATTAGCATAACCTGCCTGAAGAAAGACCTTTCAGTAAAGTTTATAGCTAGTAATTGCAAAAGATTTGTAAGGATATGCAACCAATCAACATTGTGGATCAGTCTAACATCTTATGGGAATCTCTCAATCCTAGCAAGGACAGATAGAGCTCTTGATTGTTTGTGCAGAAATAAACCATGGAAAAGTTCTCAAAATTTGCAAGGATCTATACATATATTCTCAATGGGCCCAGAAGTCTCAAAAAGGTTTTTAAATGTTTTGTTTAGGTAATCATCTCAAAAAGTTGAGATCAGCATATTCTGGGCCTTCTAGATGGCCTTTGTTTTGATAATCTAGTTGTTTTATTTCTATGCACAAAATTACACATAAGGAAACCCAGAGAATGAAACATAAATTTCTTAATGAATTCATTTCAAAAGTGACAGAAACCTGTAAGCTTCAACTCACCTGGTTGACTTGAAATGACTACTGTATGAGGGCTTTAAGTTGTCTGAGGGCTTATTTTTCTGCATCAGTAAGCTATAGAATCACATCATATTTTAATAATAATTGACATTATTTTAAAATATGAGGATAGATAATTGTAATAAAAGTGAATATGAATTTAGAAAAATATATCCTAGTTTTATAAATTTACTAATATGACAAGATTTCCATTTCATTTCATAATAGTGTGTTATCCTGAAACTGAATCCAACAATCATTCTACCAAAACAGGAATAATCTGTCCAGACATTTAAGTATTCCTGTGAGTTATTCAGTTGCACTCCTGGGTATTTACCCCAAAGATACGGATGTAGTGAAAGAAGGGCCATCTGTACCCCAATGTTTATAGCAGCAATGGCCACGGTCGCCAAACTGTGGAAAGAACCAAGATGCCCTTCAATGGATGAATGGATAAGGAAGATGTGGTCCATATACACTATGGAGTATTATACCTCCATCAGAAAGGACGAATACCCAACTTTTGTAGCAACATGGACCGGACTGGAACAGATTATGCTGAGTGAAATAAGTCAAACAGAGAGAGTCAATTATCATATGGTTTCACTTATTTGTGGAGCATAACAAAAAGCATGGAGAACATGGGAAGTTAAAGAGAAGGAGGATGGGGTAAATTGGAAGGGGAGGTGAACAATGAGAGACTATGGACTCTGAAAAACAATCTGAGGGGTTTGAAGTGGCGGGGTTGGGGGGTCGGGTTACCAGGTGGTGGGTATTATAGAGGGCACGGATTGCATGGAGCACTGGGTGTGGTGAAAAAATAATGATACTGTTATGCTGAAAATAAATGAAAAAAAAAAAAAAGATTGAAGTGTCTAGCAGGCAGTTGAACTTGTGTGGTGGCTTCTAGGTGAATCTAACTGCTGCTTTATTTTCCAGGAGTACAGGGGTTCAGAAGTGTCCTTCTCCCAATGAAACTGCTCTGTGGCCCAATATCTCAGGGTGCTCACATTTGCTCTTTGGAATTGCAATACTACCTAATTGGGAGCATTTAAGGTTTAATGGAGGGCAAGGGTATATCTACTGATTACATAGAGTAATAGCTGATGCACCAAGCATGGGGAAAGAGTTTGGTTGAGGAAGCAGAGTATTCAAACTATATAAGAATATGAAGTGGAGTTGGGAGACAGCTAAAGGTGTAAATCTATGCTCCACTATAAGTGAAGTGATATTAAATATTGTTATGCCCCAATAACGGGTCTGTGATTAAAGGAGTGAGACTGATATAAAGAGAAAGTCAAGCAAAGCTTTATTTCGCACCAAGCCTCAAGAATCTAACCAAACTTTCAGGGACGCACCTGTTACAAGACAGGGTGACCCTTCTCTGTTTCACAGTCTAGCTTTTAAGGGCAAAGGCCATGCAGTAGGGCCTGGCCATGCATAAGTGACCAATGAGATGGTATAACACACACAGGAAACTCCACAGTGATGCTAAGTGACCAATTGAATTACAATTTACCCTAGTAGATATTTGAACCAGTCTATTATAACTTGATTAGGACTGGGGCCAAAAAGGTTCCCAAAGGGTGGGGACCCATACTCCTTGGTAGCTAGGGAGATAGTATGCAACCCTTCCCCACTGATGGATATCTCCACCTGGCCTGACCCACCCTTGTAAATGGGCTTTGTTACCTGGAGCTAGTTTCAGGGACTTGTTTTTTTTTTTTTAATTTTTTCATTTTTTATAAACATATATTTTTATCCCCAGGGGTACAGGTCTGTGAATCACCAGGTTTACACACTTCACAGCACTCACCAAAGCACATACCCTCCCCAATGTCCATAATCCCACCCCCTTCTCCCAAACCCACTCCCCCCCAGCAACCCTCAGTTTGTTTTGTGAGATTAAAAGTCACTTATGGTTTGTCTCCCTCCCAATCCCATCTTGTTTCATTTATTCTTCTCGTACCCACTTAAGCTCCCATGTTGCATCACCACTTCCTCATATCAGGGAGATTATATGACAGTTGTCTTTCTCTGCTTGACTTATTTCGCTAAGCATGATACGCTCTAGTTCCATCCATGTTGTCGCAAATGGCAAGATTTCATTTCTTTTGATGGCTGCATAGTATTCCATTGTGTATATATACCACATCTTCATGATCTATTCATCTGTTGATGGACATCTAGGTTCTTTCCATAGTTTGGCTATTGTGGACATTGCTGCTATAAACATTCGGGTGCACGTGCCCCTTTGGATCACTACGTTTGTATCTTTAGGGTAAATACCCAATAGTGCAATTGCTGGGTCATAGGGCAGTTCTATTTTCAACATTTTGAGGAACCTCCATGCTGTTTTCCAGAGTGGCTGAACCAGCTTGAATTCCCACCAACAGTGGAGGAGGGTTCCCCTTTCTCTGCATCCTCGCCAGCGTCTATCATTTCCTGACTTGTTGATTTTAGCCATTCTGACTGGTGTGAGGTGATATCTCATTGTGGTTTTGATTTGTATTTCCCTGATGCCGAGTGATATGGAGCACTTTTTCATGTGTCTGTTGGCCATCTGGATGTCTTCTTTGCATAAATGTCTGTTCATGTCCTCTGCCCATTTCTTGATTGGATTATTTGTTCTTTGGGTGTTGAGTTTGTTAAGTTCTTTATAGATTCTGGACACTAGTCCTTTATCTGATATATCGTTTGCAAATATCTTCTCCCATTCTGTCAGTTGTCTTTTGATTTTGTTAACTGTTTCCTTTGCTGTGCAAAAGCTTTTGATCTTGATGAAATCCCAATAGTTCATTTTTGCCATTGCTTACCTTGCCTTTGGACTTGTTCCTAGGAAGATGTTGCTGCGGCTGAGGTCGAAGAGGTTGCTGCCTGTGTTCTCCTCAAAGATTTTGATGGATTCCTTTCGCACATTGAGATCCTGCATCCATTTTGAGTCTATTTTTGTGTGTGGTGTAAGGAAATGGTCCAATTTCATTTTTCTGCATGTGGGTGTCCAATTTTCCCAGCACCATTTATTGAGGAGGCTGTCTTTTTTCCATTGGACATTCTTTCCTACTTTGTCGAAGATTAGTGGACCATAGAGTTGAGGGTCTATTTCTGGGCTCTCTATTCTGTTCCATTGATCTATGTGTCTGTTTTTGTGCCAGTACCATGCTGTCTTGATGAGGACAGCTTTGTAATAGAGCTTGAAGTCCGAAATTGTGATGCCACCAACGTTGGCTTTCTTTTTCAATATCGCTTTGGATATTCGAGGTCTTTTCTGGTTCCTTATAATTTTAGAATTATTTGTTCCATTTCTTTGAAAAAGATGGATGGTACTTTGATAGGAATTGCATTAAATGTGTAGATTGCTTTAGGTAGCATAGACATTTTCACAATATTTATTCTTCCAATCCAGGAGCATGGAACATTTTTCCATTTCTTTGTGTCTTCCTCAATTTCTTTCATGAGTACTTTATAGTTTTCTGAGTATAGATTCTGTGCCTCTTTGGTTAGGTTTATTCCTAGGTATCTTATGGTTTGGGGTGCAATTGTAAATGGGATTGACTCCTTAATTTCTCTTTCTTCTGTCTTGCTGTTGGTGTAGAGAAATGCAACTGATTTCTGTGCATTGATTTTATATCCTGACACTTTACTGAATTTCTGTATAAGTTCTAGATGTTTTGGAGTGGAGTCTTTTGGGTTTTCCACATATAGTATCATATCATCTGCGAAGAGTGATAATTTAACTTCTTCTTTGCCGATTTGGATGCCTTTAATTTCCTTTTGTTGTCTGATTGCTGAGGCTAGGACCTCTAGTACTATGTTGAATAACAGTGGTGATAATGGACATCCCTGCCGTGTTCCTGACCTTAGCGGAAAAGCTTTCAGTTTTTCTCCATTGAGAATGATATTTGTGGTGGGTTTCTCATAGATGGCTTTGATGATATTGAGGTATGTGCCCTCTATCCCTACACTTTGAAGAGTTTTGATCAGGAAGGGATGCTGTACTTTGTCAAATGCTTTTTCAGCATCTATTGAGAGTATCATATGGTTATTGTTCTTTCTTTTATTGATGTGTTGTATCACATTGACTGTTTTGTGGATGTTGAACCAACCTTGCAGCCCTGGAATAAATCCCACTTGGTCGTGGTGAATAATCTTTTTAATGTACTGTTGAATCCTATTGGCTAGTATTTTGTTGAGTATTTTCGCATCTGTGTTCATCAAGGATATTGGTTTATAGCTCTCTTTTTTGGTGGGATCCTTGTCTGGTTTTGGGATCAAGGTGATGATGGCCTCATAAAATGAGTTTGGAAATTTTCCTTCCATTTCTATTTTTTGGAACAGTTTCAGGAGAATAGGAATTAGTTCTTCTTTAAATGTTTGGTAGAATTCCTCCGGTAAGCCTTCTGGCCCTGGGCTTTTGTTTGTTTGGAGATTTTTAATGACTGTTTCAATCTCCTTACTGGTTATGGGTCTGTTCAGGCTTTCTATTTCTTCCTGGTTCAGTTGTGGTAGTTTATATGTCTCTAGGAATGCATCCATTTGTTCCAGATTGTCAAATTTATTGCCGTAGAGTTGCTCATAGTATGTTCTGATAATTGTTTGTATTTCTTTGGTGTTAGTTGTGATCTCTCCTCTTTCATTCATGATTTTATTTATTTGGGTCCTTTCTCTTTTCTTTTTGATAAGTCGGGCCAGGGGTTTATCAATTTTATTAATTCTTTCAAAGAACCACTCCTGGTTTCGTTGATATGTTCTATTGGTTTTTTTTTTTTGGTTTCTATTTCATTGATTTCTGCTCTGATCTTTATGATTTCTTTTCTCCTGCTGGGCTTAGGGTTTCTTTCTTATTCTTTCTCCAGCTCCTTTAGGTGTAGGGTTAGGTTGTGTACCTGAGACCTTTCTTGTTTCTTGAGAAAGGCTTGTACCGCTATATATTTTCCTCTCAGGACTGCCTTTGTTGTGTCCCACAGATTTTGAACCGTTGTATTTTCATTATCATTTGTTTCCATGATTTTTTTCAATTCTTCTTTAATTTCCCGGTTGACCCATTCATTCTTTAGAAGGATGCTCTTTAGTCTCCATGTAATTGGGTTCTTTTCAAACTTCCTTTTGTGGTTGAGTTCTAGCTTTAGAGCATTGTGGTCTGAAAATATGCAGGGAAGGATCCCAATCTTTTGATACCGGTTGAGTCCTGATTTAGGACCGAGGATGTGATCTATTCTGGAGAATGTTCCATGTGCACTAGAGAAGAATGTGTATTCTGTTGCTTTGGGATAAAATATTCTGAATATATCTGTGATGTCCATCTGGTCCAGTGTGTCATTTAAGGCCTTTATTTCCTTGCTGATCTTTGGCTTGGATGATCTGTCCATTTCAGTGAGGGGAGTGTGAAAGTCCCCTACTATTATTGTATTATTGTTGATGTGTTTCTTTGATTTTGTTATTAATTGGTTTATATAGTTAGCTACACCCATGTTGGGGCATAGATATTTAAAATTGTTAGATCTTCTTGTTGGGCAGACCCTTTGAGTATGATATAGTGTCCTTCCTCATCTCTTATTATAGTCTTTGGCTTAAAATCTAATTGATCTGATAAAAGGATTGCCACTCCTGCTTTCTTCTGATGTCCATTATCATGGTAAATTCTTTTCCACCCCCTCACTTTAAATCTGGAGGTGTCTTCGGGCTTAAAATGAGTTTCTTGGAGGCAACATATAGATGGGTTTTGTTTTTGTATCCACTCTGATACTCTGTGTCTTTTGGTAGGGGCATTTAGCCCGTTAACATTCAGGGTAACTATTGAGAGATATGAATTTAGGGCCATTGTATTGCCTGTAAGGTGACTGTTACTGTATATGGTCTTTGTTCCTTTCTGAGCTACCTCTTGTAGGCTCTCTCTTTGCTTAGAGGACCCCTTTCAATATTTTCTGTAGAGCTGGTTTGGTGTTTGCAAATTTTTTTCAGTTTTTGTTTGTCCTGGAAGCTTTTAATCTCTCCTTCTATTTTCAGTGATAGCCTAGCTGGATATAGTATTCTTGGCTGCACGTTTTTCTCATTTAGTGCTCTGAAAATATCATGCCATCTCTTTCTGGCCTGCCAGGTCTCTGTGGATAAGAGACTTCTTTTCCCGGGCTGCTTTCAGGATTTTCTCTTTGTCACTGAGACTTGTAAATTTTACTATTAGGTGCCGGGGTGTGGGCCTATTCTTATTGATTTTGAGGGGCGTTCTCTGAACCTCCTGAATTTTGATGCTCGTTCCCTTTGCCATATTGGGGAAATTCTCCCCAATAATTCTCTCCAGTATACCTTCTGCTCCCCTCTCTCTTTCTTCTTCTTCTGGAATCCCAATTATTCTAATGTTGTTTCGTCTTATGGTGTCACTTATCTCTCGAATTCTCCCCTCATGGTCTAGTAGCTGTTTGTCCCTCCTTTACTCTGTTTCTTTACTCTCTGTCATTTGGTCTTCTATATCACTAATTCTTTCTTCTGCCTCATTTATCCAAGCAGTCAGAGCCTCAATTTTTGATTGCACCTCATTAATAGCTTTTTTGAATTCAACTTGGTTAGATTTTAGTTATTTTATTTCTCCAGAAAGGGCTTTTATATCTCCCGAGAGGGTTTCTCTAATATCTTCCATGCCTTTTTCGAGCCCGGCTAGAACCTTGAGAATTGTCATTCTGAACACTAGATCTGACATATTACCAATGTCTGTATTGATTAGGTCCCTAGCCTCTTGTTCTTTTTTTTTTTTGTGTTGAATTTTTCCGTCTTGTCATTTTGTGCAGATAAGAGTATATGAAGGGGCAAGTAAAATACTAAAAGGGTGGCAACAACCCCAGGAAAATATGCTTTAACCAAATTAGAAGAGATCCAAAATCTTGAGGGGGGAGAAAGGGGATAAAATGAGGTTCAAAAAGGAAGAAAGAAAAAAAAAGAAAAAAGAAAAAAAAAGAAAAATATTTTAAAAAAACACCTTAAAAATATAAAAAAGAAAAATATATATATATTAGATAAACTTGTAAAAAATCGTTAAAAAAGAAAAAGGTATCAGTAAAAAAAAAAAAAATTACCCGAAGGCGTGAAAAAAAAACAAAAAATGAAAAAAAAAATTAAATTAACTGCAAGACTAAAAAAAAATCACAGGGAAAAAGCCATGAGTTCTGCGCTTGACTTTCTCCTCTGGAATTCTGCTACTCTCCTTGGTATTGAAACAGCACTCCTTGGTAGGTGAACTTTGTCTAGGCTGGATTTCTTGTTCATCTTCTGGGGGAGGGGCCTGTTGTAGTGATTGTCAAGTGTCAACCCCAGGCGGAATTACATCCCTTACCCGGGGCCAGGGTGAGTAATCCGCTCCGGTTTGCTTTCAGGAGCTTTTGTTCCCTGAGCGCTTTCCGTAGAGTTCCAGAGGACGGGAATACAAATGGCAGCCTCCTGGTCTCCAGCCTGGAGGAGCCGAGAGCCTTGGGCCGCACTCCTCAGAGCGCCCTCAGAGAACAGCGCCCAGTTACTCCCGTCTGCCTCACCTCCGGCCGCGCTAGTAGCTCACTGAGCCTGAGACCAGTTCAAGGTCACCCCAAGCTTCGAGCTTAATGTTGGCTCTGTCTCTGTAGCTGGCTTTCCCATTCCAATACCCACAAGCTCTGCGACACTCAGACACCCCCGATCCTTCTGTGACCCTGCTGGACCTGAGGCCACGCTGACCCCGTGGGCTTGCCCCGGGTAGCCTCTGGAGCGATTTCCCTCAGTGGAACAGACTTTAAAAAGTCCTGATTTTGTGCGCGGTTGCTCCGCCGCTAGCCGGGAGCTTGCCCCTCCCCCCGGGGTCTATCTTCCCGTCGCTTTGGATTCACTTCTCCGCCAGTCCTATCTTTCAGAAAGTGGTTGTTTTTCTGTTTCCAGAGTTGCTATTCTTCTTCTCTTCGATCTGCCGATGGATTTTCAGGTGTTTGCAATCTTTAAATAAGCTATCTAGCTGATCTCCGGCTAGCTGAAGTAGTCTCAGTCTGCTACTTCTCCGCCATATTGACTCCTCCCCCTGGACTTGTTTTTAATTGAATTTCCTGGGGGAAGGGAAGCAGGGACAGTTTAAGGGTTAAACAGCAAGGTTTTTGTTTAACCCCAATGTAAGCCTCTATCTAAAATATAAAAATATAAAATAGATCCTTTCAAATATGAGCACAGTATGAGATTTGACTTTAGGGCTTAATATTCTTTTTGTTTGGGGAATGATGTAGTCCATGTCTGTTGACCCTGACTTGAGTTTCACAGTTCTGAGTAACAGTGTCTCCTCCCAGGAATCCAGACATTTTCAATTCCAGGGACGGAGTGGTAAACATGGAGGAATATTAGACTTATTATCCAGAAATCTCCTGCTTGATATTCCACTGTTGTCAACATATATTTTCTGGTATTGAAGGAGCACTCCATGCATGAGCCTAACTTCTGAGGTTTTATTGGGTTGCAGGAAATTTCTTTGTGAGCAGTAATGAATCTGCTGGAAATCAGAGCTGGAATTAAGACAGATTCTTTACCATTGGCCAGGTGTGGAATAACTTGGAGGTACACTTGCTGAGGCAATATTGAGTCTTTAGTGATGCAAACTGGTAACTGCTCAAGGCTACTGGGTCTGAGATTTATAATCCTACATCACTGAGTTTTTGAAAGCTTAAAATCAAGCCAATAGTTAAGATGTTGACTACTAATATTTGTTGAGAGATTTTTGGTTTTGTTTTACTTTATTTTTAATCAGGGGAAGTGATAGTAGGGGGAGAAGGAAAATGAAGAAACCCTAATGAGCATCAGAGTCATTAATTTTGAAATTATCCCATGGGATTATTCTGACTCACAATTTTGGTTAAAATTGGAGACAGATTGTCACTTTTAAAGTTCAGATTTCTATTTTGGTTGCTTAAGGTTATTCATTTATACTTTAATTAGAAAACTGTGGTAGAGTACTCTGTAGGACTTAGTGTTTTAAACCCTCATTCCATCATTTGTCTTACTCCTCATTCTAAAAAAAGGGAAAATGGGTCTATTTAATATATATTATTTATGATCCATGAGAGCAGGGACTGTATCTTCCTTATTCACTGCTGATTTCAGAGCTTAGTACAGTGTCCAACACATACTTAGTTCTCAATAAATATCAATTAAATGAATTTCTACCTTCCAGATTACCTTGCTTCCAACTTCTAAACCAAATACTAAGAGCTTCACATAATGGCAGCTCTGGTAATTTTCACACCAGTTTTCCTTGTGGTGTGACATTTATTTTTAGGCACCAACTCATTTATTTATATTAAAGTTAATTAAAACAAATGAAATTACAAGTGAAAATAACATGTTATAGACCCATTTAGTCAGTGTTTCAATTATATCAGCCATTCTTAATTTTTTAAGACTATTTCTAGAGCAGTTTTAGGTTTAAAGCAAATATGAAAGAAAGGTACAGAGTCTTCCCTTCTACCCCTTGCCCTCCCCACATTATCAACATCTCCCCACCCAGATTAGTACATTGGTTACAACTGAGAACCCCAAACCATTACCACTCAAAGTCCACAGTTTACATTAGGGTTCACTCTTGGTGTATGTTCACTCTTGGTGTATGTTCACAGTTTACATTAGGGTTCACTCTTGGGGGTTTGGACAAATGTATAATGACATGTATTTACCACTGTTGTATCATACAGCATTGTTTCACTACCCTAAAATCCTGGTAATTCACCAATTCATCTGTCCCCCAACTCCTGGCAACCACTTATCTTTTTTACTCTCTCCACCATTTTGCTTTATCCAGAATATCTTTATAATCATACAGTGTATAGTCTTTTCATATTGGCTTTTTCACTTAGTGATATGCATTTAACTTTCCTCTGTGACTTTCCATAGCTTGATAGCTCATATCTTTTTAGTGCTGAACAATATTCCACTGCTTGGATGTATAATAGTTTATGCATTCACACACTGAAGAACATTTTAGTTGCTTCTGAGTTTTGGTAATTATGAATAATGTTGCTATAAACATTTAAGTACAGGGTTGTGTGGGTATAAGTTTCCAAATGCTTTGAGTAAATATCAAGTAATGTAATGACTAGGTTATGTGATATGAGTATGATCAGTTTGAAAAAACAAAAAACAAACACCAAATAATCATTCAAAGTGAATCCACTGTTTTCTATTCCCACCAGAATAAAGAGTTCCTGTTGCTCCACAGCCTTGCCAGCCTTTGCTGTTGTCAATGGTCCGGATTTTGGCCTTTCTAGTAGGTGTATAGTGGTATATTATTGTTATAATTTACATTTTCTGATGACATATGATGTGCAGCATTTCTTTCATGTGTATTTGCCATTTATATCTTTTCGTTGGTGAGGTGTCTGTTGAGGTCATTGGTCTATTTTCAGTCTCTCCCTTTTTTTTTTTTTAATTTTAATTTTTTTTTTATTTTTTATAAACATATATTTTTATCCCCAGGGGTACAGGTCTGTGAATCACCAGGTTTACACACTTCACAGCACTCTCCCTTTTTTTTAAGATTTTATTTTTTCATTTCACAGAGAGAGATCACAAGTAGGCTGAGAGGCAAGCAGAGAGAGAAAGAGGGGGGGGAGGAAGTAGGCTCCCTGCTGAGCAGAGAGCCTGATGTGGGACTTGATTACAGGGCCCTGAGATCATGACCTGAGCCGAAGACAAAGGCTTAACCCACTGAGCCACCCAGGAGCCCATTTTTGTTTGTTTGTTTGTTTGTTATTATCCTCTTGAGTTTTAGGGTTTTTTTTTAAAAAAAGAGTTCTTTATATGTTTTGGATAATAGCTCTTTATCAGGTCTATCTTTTATAAATATTTTCTCTAAATCTATAGCTTCTTTTTTCATTCTTTCAAAAATATATTCCATAGATAGACCAGAAATTAATTCTATTTCATCTTTGATTCCTTTCATCAGAATTTTTGTGTTTCTTCATGTAGATTTTGTACTTTTTATATATTTATATCTAAATATTTCATTTTTGAGGTTTCTAATGTAAAGGATGTTGTATTTTCAGGTTCAAATTTCACCTGTTAGTTGCTGTTGGTATATAGAAAAGCTATTGTCTTATGTACATCAATATTATATCTTAAAACCTTATAATAATCATTAATTAGTTCCAGAATTTTTCATGGATTCATTTGGATTTTTTACAGAGATAATAATGCCGAACTAGACATTTTTATTTCTTCCTTCCCTGTCTATATACTTTTAATTTCCTTTCATTATTATATTGCATTAGCTAATACTTTGAGTGCAGTATTGAAAAGGAATGGTGAGAGGGGATATCCTTGCCTTATTCCTGATCTTAGTGGGAAAGCTTCTTGTTTCTCATCATTCAGTATAATATTAGCTGTAGAGATTTTTAATAGATATTCTTTATCAAGTTGAGGAAATTCCCCTCTATTCCTAGTTTACAGGGAGTTTTTATCATGAATGGGTATTGGATTTTGCCCAATACTTTTTTTGATATGGTCATGTGATTTTATTTAGCCTGTTGCTGTGCAGTATTACATTAATTGATTTTCAGATGATAAACCAACCTTGCATACCTGTAATAAAACCCCTTTGGTCATGGTTTGTATTTGGCCCAGCATGTGATCTATCTTGATTAATGTTCCATATGAGCTTGAGAAGAATGTTTATCTGCTGTTAGATGAAATAGTCTATGGATGTCTATTATAGCTTGGTGATCAATAACAATGTTGATTTCACTTGTGTCCTTACAGATTTTCTGCCTGCTAGATCTATCCACTTCTGATAAAGTGGTGCTGAAGTCTCTAACTATAATAATGTATTCATCTATTTCTCTTAGCACTTCTACCAGTTTTTGCCTCATAAATTTTGGCCTCATATATATTGATGATCATTTATTAAGTTCACACACACTAAGAACTGTTATGTTTCCTTGGAGAGTGATTTCCCTTGTTTGAAGTTTGCTCAGTCTAATATTAGTATTATAATCTTCATTTCCTTCTGATCAATATTAGCAGTAAATATGTTCCTTTATTCGCTTACTTTTAAATTATGTATGTCTTTATGTTTTAAAGTTGTTCTCTTATGGGGTGCCTGGGTGGCTCTGTTGTTGGGTATCTGCCTTTGGTTCTGGTCGTGGTCCTGTGGTCCTGGGATTTAGCTCCACATAGGGCTCTCTGCTCAGCGGAAAGCTTGCTTTTCCCTCTCCCACTCTCCCTGCTTATGTTCCCTCTCTCGCTGTGTCTCTCACTGTCAAATAAACAAATAAATAAAATCTTTAATAAAATAAATAAAGTTGTTTTCTTACAGACAGCATATAGTCCAGGTTTTTTTTTTATCCATTCCGACAATCTTTTTATTGTCATATTTAGATGATTGACATTCAAGGTGATTAATGACATAACTGGATTAATATTTACCATGTTACTGTTTTCTATCAGTTGCCCCATTTTTTTCTATTTTTGTCTTCCACTCTTTTTCTGTGATGTTTTTAACTAAGTATTTTTCCTTTATTCCAAATTATCTCTTTTCTTAGCATATTAGCTATATTTTCTTTTAGGTTTTTTTTTTTTTTTTTAGTGGTTGCCATAGAATTTGCAATATACATTTACAGCTAATCAAAGATGACTTTCTTTTTTTTTTTTTTAGATTTTATTTATTTATTTGACAGAGAGAGATCGTAAGTAGACAGAGAGGCAGGCAGAGAGAGAGAGGAGGAAGCAGGCTCCCTGCTGAGCAGAGAGCCCGATGCGGGGCTCGATCCCAGGGTCCTGGGATCATGACCTGAGCCGAAGGCAGCGGCTTAACCACTGAGCCACACAGGCGCCCCCAAAGATGACTTTCAAATAACACCATACAGCTTCACAGATAGTGTAAGTAACTTATAACAATAAAATAAACCTAATTTGTTTTTCCCATATTTTTTCAGTGCTTTAATTCACTGTATTTTGTATAAGCATATATAAGCATATATTGTATGTTAGATATAGAATCCAGTATATACCATCAAATGCATTGTTGTATTTTGACCAAACTGTTATCTATTTGGTCATATAATGAGTAATAAATAAGCCACAGAGATCTAATGTACGATATAATGAACATAGACAATATTATACTCAAATTAAGTAATCTAATAAATATCACTAAAATGGAAATTATATTACAATATGTATGTGTGTCAAAGTAACATGCTGTACACCTTAAATTTCACAATATGTCAAAGATATTTTTTTAAATAAAGAAAAACAAAAAATTTTGTTTAATTTTTATTTATTCCTTCTCTAATACTTTCCCTTCTTTATGTAGATCTGAGTTTTTGATATCCATAATTTTCCTCTTTCTATAGAATTTATTTTAATAAATGTTTCTTGAAATGTAAGTCTATGGGCAATAAAGTCCCTCAATTTTTGTTGCAAAAGCCTTTATTTTTCATCTATGAAGTATAATTTTGTAATGTGCCAAATCTTATGTTGGTGGTGTTTTCTCTCAAACCTTAGATATTTCACCTCATCCTCTTCCTACTTTTGTGATTGCTGAAAAGTAGTTGGACATAATTATTTTATCTTTGTCTTCAGTAGACAAGGTACTTTCTTCTCTGTCTTGTTTGAGGATTTTATCTTTGACTTTTTTATAGTTTGAAAATGATATGCTTAGGTTTAGTGTATGAGGTATTTTAGTTTGGTTGGTTTGGGTTTGGGTTTGTATTTATCCTGCTTGTTCTCTGAGTTTCCTGGATATGTAGTTTGATGTGTGACATTAATTTGGAGAAGTTCTCAGTCATTGTTGCTTCAGTTTCATTTCTGCTCCTTTCTCTCTTATCCTTTGGTAATCCCATTGCACATATGTTACATCTTTAATAGTTGTCCCACATTTCTTGGGTATTCTGTTCTATTTTTTCATTCTTTGTTCCCATATTTATTTTACTCTTGGAGGTTTTTATTTTTACCTCCTCAAGCTCCAAGATCTTTTCCATGTCCAGTCCTTTAATGAACCCCAAAAGTCACTCTTTGTTTCTGTCACTGTTACTATCTTTGGCATTGATTTTTTTCTTAGGATTCCAATCTCTCTGCCTACATTGCCTATCTGTTCTTGTATGCTGTCTAATTTATGTATTGGAGCCCTTAGCATATTAATCATAGTTGTTTTTTAAATTACATTTTTAAAAATTCCAGTATATTTACCATACAGTGTTATATTAGTTTCAGGTGTACAATAAAATGATTCCAAAATTCTATACATTACTCACTGCTCATCATGATAACTGTACTCTTAATCCTGGTCACCAATTCCACCCATCTCCCATCCACGTTCCTTCTGGTAACCTTCACTTTGTTCTATATTAAAAGTGTTTTTTGTTTGTTTGTTTTGCCCCCTTTTCTTTGATCATTTGTTTCATTTCTTAAATTCTACATACAAGTGAATTCATGTATTTGTCTTTCTCTGACTTATTTCATTTACATTATACTTTTTAGATTCCTTCATGTATTTGTAAGTGGCAAGATTTCATTCTTTTTATGGATGAGTAATACTACATTCTATTATATAGATAGATATATAATGTATATATATATATCCCACTTCCTTAGATGTTCACCTATTGATGAATACTTGGATTGTTTCCATAATTCAGCTATAATAAATAATGCTACCATAAACATAGGGTACATATATCTTAGCAAATTCATATTTTCATATTCTTTGTGGAAAATACCCAGGAGTGGGATTACTGGATCATATCATAATTCTATTTGTAATTTTTTTAAAGATTTTATTTATTTATTTATTTGTCAGAAAGAGAGAGAGAAAGCACACAAGCAGGCAGATAGGCAGGCAGAGGTGGAGAGAGAAGCAAGCTCCCCGCTGAGCAAGGAGCCCAATGAGGGACTTGATCCCAGGACCCCGGGATCTGACCTGAGCCAAAGACAGCTGCTTAACCCACTGAGCCACACAGGTGTCCCTATTTTTAATTTTTTTGAGGAAAATTCATTCTGTTTTCCCCAGTGACTGCACCAGTTTACATTCCCACCAAGGGTGCATGTGGTTTCCTTTTTCTCCCCATCTTCACCAACACTTATTTTTTTGTTTTTGATATTTGCCATTCTGACAAGTATGAGTTGATATCTCATTGTAGTTTTAATTTTCATTTCCCTGAGAGTAGATGACAATGAACATTTTTTCATGTGTCTGTTGGCCATCTGAGTGTCTTCTTTGGGGAAATGCATGTTCATGTCTTCTGCCCATTTATAAATTGGAATGTTTGGGTTTTGGGTGTTGACTCTTATAGGGTCTTTATATATTTTGAATACTAATCCTTTATCAAATAAGTCATTTCCAGATACCTACTCCCATTCACTAGGTTGTCTTTTAGTTTTATTGATTGTTTACTTCACTGCACAGAAGCTTTTTATTTTGATATAGTTCCAATAGTTTATTTTTGCTTTTGTTTCCTTTTGCCCAAGAGACATATCTGGAAAAAAGTTGTTATGGCCAATGTCAAAAAGGATACTGCCCATGTTTACTGTAGGATTTTTATGGTTTCAATTTTGCATTTAGGTCTTTAATCCATTTCAAAAGTATTATTGTATATGGTGTAAGGAAGAGGTCCACTTTTGTTCTTTTGCATGTAGCTGTCCAGTTTTCTCAAAACCATTTGTTGAAACTTTTCCCCATGGCAATGTCTTGCCTCCTTTGTTGAAGATTAATTGGGCATATAGTCATGTATTTACTTTGGGGCTTTATATTCTGTTCCATAGGTCTGTTTTTGCATGAGTACTATTCTGTTTGGATGTCTATAGCTTTGTAATATAGCTTAAAATCTGCAATCATGATACCTCCAGTTTTATTTTACTTTTTCATAATTTTTTTGGCTGTTCCAAACAAATTTTAGGATTTTGGGGGGGCCTGGATGGCTCAGTTGGCTAAATGTCTTCCTTCAGCTCAGTCATGATCCTAGGGTCCTGGATTCAATCCCTATATTGGGCTCCTCTACTCTCCCCTACCACTTGTGCTCTTTCTCTGTCTCTCTCTCTCAAATAAATAAAATCTTTTTACAAAATGTTGTTGGTATTTTGGTAGGAACTATATTAAATATGTAGATTAATTTGGGTAGTGTGAACATTTTAGCAATATTGGATTTCTCCTAATCCATGAACATGGAATGATTTTTCCTTGGTGTTTTCAATTTTTTTTTATCGCTGTTTATAGTTTTCAGAGTATAGGTCTTTTACCTCCTTGCTCAATTTTGTTCATAGATATTTTATTGTTTGGGGTTATTATAAATTGGATTTTTTATTAATTTCTCTTAATTGATGGAAATTGGTCTGTTGAAATTTTCTACTTCCTTCTGCTTCAGTTTCAGGAGGTTATATGTTTCCAAGGATTTATCCTTTTCTTTTAGGTTGCCCAATTTATTGGCATATAATTTTTCATAGTAATCCCATATAATCCCTTGTGTTTCCATGGCATTAGCTGTTATTTCTCGTTGTTCATTTCAAATTTGTTTATCTCCTAGTTTCACTGATCTCTTCTATTGGCTTTTTGTAGTTTCTATTTGTTTATTTCTGCTTTAATCTTTATTATTTCCTTCTTTCTACTCTTTTGGGTTTTGCTTGGCCTTTTTCTAGATCCTTTGGGTGTTAAGGTGAGTTTTTTGTTTGTTTGTTTGTTTACTTTTTCTTGCTTCTGGAGGCATGCCTGTACTGTTATCATCTTCCCTCTCAGAACATCTTTTGTAACATCAAAGAATTTGGATCATTGTGCTTTCATTTTCATCTGTTTCCATGTATTTTTTTAAATTTCCTCTTTGATGTCTTGGTTGACCCATTCATTGTATTTGTATTCTTTCCAGATTTTTTATTGTGCTTGATTTATATAGTGTCATAGTGGTGTGGTCAAAAGGTGCATGGTAAAAATTCAGTCTTTTATAATTTGTTGAGACTTGTTTTATGGCCTAACTTGTCCTCTCTTCTAGAGAGTATAATATGGGCACCTGAAAGAATGTGTATTCTGCTGTTTTTAAGATGGAATGACTTGGATATATATGTTAAATCTTCTAGTTCTATGTGTCATACAAAGCTATGTTTCCTTGATGATTTTCTATTTAGATGATCTATCCATTGATGTAAATGGAGTGTTAATGTCCCCTAGTATTGTTTTGGTATTGATTACTTCCATTAAGTGTGTTATTAGCTGCTTTATGTATTTGGGCGCTCCCATGTTGGCTGCATAAATATTTATAATTGTTAGAGTTCCTTGTTGGATTTGTTCCCTTTATCGTTATATAGTGTCCTTCTTTCTCTCTTGTTACCATCTTTGTTTTAAAGTCTATTTTGCCTGATATAAGTTTGGGGCAAAAAAAAGTTTGGCTTTTATTTCATTTCCATTTGCATGATAAATACTTTTCCTTCTCTTCCCTGTCAATCTGCATGTGCTCAGAAATGGGAGTCCTATAGGCAGCATATAGATGGTTGTTTTCTTTCTTATCCATGCCATCACCCTTCATCTCTTGATTGGGTCATTTAGTTTATTTACATTCAAAGTAATAATTGATAGGTATGTACTTACTTCCATTTTATTATTTGTTTTATGGTTGTTTGTGTAGTTCTCTCTTCCATTCTTTTCTTGCTCTCTTCTCTCACAGTTTTCTGGCTTTGTTTCATGATGTATTTAGATCCTTTCACACTATGTTTTTGCATATCTATTACTAATTTTTGATTCTCAGTTACAATTAAGTTTATACTTAACATCTCATGCATACAGCAGTCTATATTAAGTTGATGGTCACTTAAGATTGAAGCCATTCTTTATTTCTTTCCCCACCCCCTAAATTTCAGGTATATGGTGTCATATTTTACATCCTTTTAATTGATGAATCCTTTCACTGATAATTACAGATTCACTTAATTGTATTGGTTTTTTTCTTCCTACTTTTCTTATTTTTACTTTGGGTCTTTCCTTTCTACTCAAATGGTCCCCTTTAACATTTCTTATACAGTAACCTTAGTGGTGATGAGTTCTTTTAACCATTTATATTTTTATTCCAAATGATAGCCTTGATGGATAAAGTATTTTTGATTGCAGGTTTTTTCCCTCTCAGCACTTTGAATATATGGTGCCACTTTCTTCTGGTCTATAAAATTTCTGCTGAAAAATCAGCTGATAGTCTTATGGGATTTTCTTGTCCATAACTGTTTTCTCCTGCTACTTTAAATTTCTCTCTTTACAACTACTTTTTGTTATTTCAATTACTATGTGTCCGGTGTGGACATCCTTGGGTTGATTTTGTTAGTGGCCCTCTGTTCCTCCATGATCTGGATATCTATTTCCTTCCCCATAATCATGAAGCTTTCAGCTATTATTTCTTCAGATAAACTTTCTGCTCTCTTTTCTGTCTCTTCTCCTTCTGGGGCCTCTATAATGCTAATGCTATTACACTTGATGGTGTCACTTATTTCCCTTCATCTATTTTCATTTATTATAATTCTTTTTTCTCTCTCCTGTTCAGCTTCATTCCTTTCTATTATTCTGCCCTTCAGATCACTGATCCATTCCTCTACTTCTTCTAGTCTACTATTTATCCCCTAGCATATTTTTAATTTTACTTAAGATGTTCATCTCTGACTTGTTCTTTTTTATGTGGACCTCTTTGAAGTCCTCCACTCTCTTCTCTTTTTATGACCATTATTTTAAATTCTGTATCAGGTGTATTACTAATCTCCACTTTGTTTAGCTCTATTGCTGTGATTTTGTCATGTTCTTTCATTTGGAACATTTTCCCCCCATTTCTTCATTTTGTCTAACTCTCTGTGTCTGTTTCCAGGTATTACAAAAGTCAGCTCCATCTCTTGCTCTTGAAAGTAGTGGCCTTATGTAGAAGAGGTCCTGTCATCTCCTGTAGTGCTCTGTCCCTTGTTCACCAAAACCTAGCACTTTAGGTTTTTCTCCTTTGTGTGTTGTATGTACTCTTTTTATGTGGCTTAGCCATGTTTGCCTTCAGTCCAGGTTTCTGTAATGGTTCTCTTTGCCTGTTGTATGCAGTGTTTGGTCCCTGTGTTGTTAGTGGGTTAGTGTGGAACCACCTTAAAATCATGTTGTCAGACCAGGCATTTGCTAAAGGTGCAGTAACATCAAACTGCAGGGTGCTTTGCCTGTGTTTTCCCCTGAGAAATTTTCCTTGGTGGATGGGGCCTGCAGTCATACCAGATGTCTGCCCCTAGCTCATTGCTGGGTGCACAGTGTGTGAACTGGTGTGTGTGGCTATCTTCTCCTCTTCCTAGGGGAGGAATCACTTTACAGTGGTGCTGGCTGCTGTTGGGCCGCTTGCACTCTGCTAAGCTTGTAACACTGCTTTTGATGTTTTCATGGTCTCCAGCCAAGGGTGTATTGGTGCGAGCAAGTCTGCAGAATGTGGGGGCAGGACACATGGTACCAGCAAGGTTAGAGCTGGCCTGCTGTAAGACAGGACCTGCAGCTGCCTGAGAAAACTCCTGGGAAGTTAGTTTGGGATGGAATGTACAGTTTCACAGAACAGTGTGTGGACAAGGTATACTGTTTGCAAGCTAGGTCTACAGTATTAATGCTATGCCAGTTCCTTCAGGCGTCCCTGTATTTAGGCTGGGGTGCAGGGGAGCAAAATGGTAACTGCCAGCTGTTTTGTTCTTGGTTAAGTCTCCCAAAAATCCTTGCTCTCCAGCACATGCTCTAAGATTAAGAAATCAATCAATCAATCATTCAATCAATCTTCCTGCTTACTCTAGGCATTCTTCAAACTGCTACTTCTGTGCTGTATCACAGGAGCGGTGTTTGTTGTGCTATCTCTGGCTCTCCTAGAACCAAGCTGCTGCTTTTTAAAGTTCCAGGTGGAACTGATTGTTTGCCCACTCTGGTTTTCAAAGCCAAATATTATGCTGATTTGTTTTCCCAGTCTGGATTGCCCATGCCTGGGATGCCTGGTGTGGGGTCTGTTCCTCTCCCCTCACTGAGCCCACAGCATCCCTCCCTCCTGCAGACAATCTCACAGGTCCATTTGGCTCCTGACTATGTCTCTGGCCTTCCTATTGTCTTGAATGTGGGCTCATTTCTACATTTAGCTGTGGGGATTCTCTTTTGTTAGTCTTCAGATCATTTTCTGGATTATTTACACTGATGCTGGTGTTTTCTAGTTGTATCCAGGGGATGAAGGGTTAGGTTAGGAACTTTCTACTCTGCTGTCTTCTCCTGATGTCCAATCCTCATTTTTTTAAATTCCCTGTCTGAAAATTCCAACATCCCTGTCATATCCAGTTCTGGGACGTGCTCTTTCTCATCAAATTGTGTTTATTGCCTTTTAATATGCCTTGTAATTTTCTCTTGATTACTGGATATGATGTGCTCGGAGAAATTAACAACAGTAAGTAGGCCTTTGGTAATGTAGTCGTAGTTCCAGTGAAAGGGAAGCATTCTCTAGTGCAATGGTTAGGTCTCAATCCTTTAGTGTGCTTGTACCTCTGGAATGTGAACTTCACAACTGATTCTGGTTTTTAGTATATGTGCTGCCGAAGCGAGCACCTGATTCTGGTTTTTAATTTTTTATTTTATTTTATTTTATTTAACTCCAAAAAGGCTGAAGCTGGGTATTTTCCTCCTTAGGTCAGATAGGCTGAGAGAAAATCCCAGCAGGTTAGGCTCTAGTTAACTAGATTTTCCCAAAGATAGACCATGTTAAGAAGAATAGAGTCTTCTGGCATATTTTCAAATAACTCCTTTCCCCTCTCCCTGTCATAAACGTGAAGTGAATTTACTGTGATATTTCCTATGAGCACTAGTCAAGCTCCTGACGGTAAGGTCACAAAAGTGTGGCAGTCCCCTATGACTGGTTTCCCCTAAAGCCTTTAATTCTCAGATTTGTACAGACCTAGCCTCCAGCAATTTACCAGCACACTCAGATTTTCTGACCCTATTACTTGTTCCTTGGGAGGTTTCTACTCCAGTATATTGTAATTCTCTATCTGTCTAATTTTGTTGGAAACAGTTTGCCCCAAGACCTTAATCCTCTTAAAGATCCCCCCAAAAAAGTGTTGATTTGTCAGTTTGTTCAGTTTTATATCTGTTGTTAAGATAAAGTGGTGACCCTCTAATTTCCTTACATACCAATCCAGAAACCATAACAACCCTTAATTTTTAAGCCTAAATAATTCTAATAAAACATACTTAGGCAATATGTTTACACATTCCATAAACCTGATGTGTCTGTTAATTCAGTCCATGTTGGCTTAACCCAAACATTCGGAATAGGTCAAAAGGATTGAGACAAAGAGACAGTTTCTAATTATGAGGAGATGATGTGCTTCAGGGTAGGCTTTGAATGGAACCTTTCTTGCAGTGATCATCCAACTTTTTAGGTTTCACTTTCTGCCTCTGTTCAATGAAGGAGGAGAAGCTCCCAGTGGTGTAACTTGAGCTCATTTCACATTCTTGGGACCTCTAAGAAGCTAGATCATACCTTCTCATGATTATAACTCATAAAGGAAGTGCTTGTCCAGAAGGCAGCTAATTTACAGCATCTTAGTAGGTGGGCCTAAACGAGATCTCCATGCAGCAGGAAGGAGAGTAGCTATCTGAAGAAAACTGATCCTGGGAAATTTGGTTTGGTTTGAGTTTAGGCTTGTAGAGAACATCAGCACTTGCACTTCTAGGCAGGAGCATAAAGTAGGCAGAGAGAGTAGTGATAGAAATAACGGCTCATGACAAGCTGGGAATAAGTAGCCACTAAAGCAGTGGCTCTATAACAGTAGTTCCAGCTCTGGCAGCAGTGTATGCCTGTTCATGAGAAGACAGCTAGGAGCTGTTTAATCACAGAGCTGCTATCAGAGGCTGGACATGGCACTCTCCTCACATGATCTTCCTTTCTGGCCCCATATAGCTGTTTCAGATCTTTATTCCTCCTATCTTCTTAGCTAACCTGGAGGAACCTAATTAGCACATGTGTAAATAAGTAAGGATTTCTTCTGGCTCTAATATTCTAGAATTATTCTGAGCACAGTAGAAACACATTAATTCAGATAGTTTGTTCCAAATTACTAATTATTCCATTTGGACTAAGCTGCAGTTTTTTTTTTCAGCAAAATTTTATTATAGATAGCTCAAATTGAAAAGAAAGGGGAATAGAGGAATTATTAAATCTTTAAGGAGACAAACTTAATTTAATATGTTAAAACTATTTCATCTGATATATATATATATATAGTATATATATATCAGAAACTATTTTATAAATATATATATATATGTATATATATATATATCTAAGATAAAATTATCTGGAAATTACACAGTGTGTAGGATAAAACAACACTCCTTCTGTGTGCTTCTTCTTTCTCATTACTCTACTAACATACTAACAGCACTTCTGATACCAGGTGTGTGTGTGTGTGTGTGTGTGTGTGTGTGTGTGTGTGTGTTTCCCAAACCAAACAATTCTCTGCAATGCATGTTGAGTATCTTAAAGTTTAATTCAATTTGAATACTAGTTGGAATTAATGCAGACCCCACAAGTTAAGGGGTCAGTTCCACAAGACTGCACCCAACTTCAACTTGTCAACTGCAAGTAATAGGTCCCCAGGTTACCCATAGCTTAGCTATAAATCAGAGGTTCCCATGATTTCCCCTCCCCCCTTAAATTCAACTATTTCCTAGAAAAACTCACTAAACTAAAGAAAACTCTTACTTGCATTTATTATGTTTATTAGAAATACAGTAAATGATTAAGAATGTAGATGAGCACCCATATAAAGAGCTCCATAAGACAAGGTCTGAAAGGGTCCTAAGCACAGGAGCTTCTATCCCTGTGGAGCTGAGTACTCTCCCAACATGTGGTTGTGTACACCCTGAATCCCATACCTTTGGGATTTTTATGGAGACTTTATCACATAGGTATGATTAATTGTTAAATCAATTTCCAGCCCCTCTTCTGTTCCTTGGGGTTGGGGCTTGGGCTAAAAGCTCAAAGCATCTTCCTGGCAACCAGTCGTCATCCAGGAGCCAGAAAATTCCAAAGGATTTATGAGTTCTGTGTAAGGAACCAGTGCCAAAGACCAAATATTAGAACAAAAGCTCCTAGTTCTCTTATTACTTGGGAAATTACAATGGTTTCAAGAACTCTCTTCCAGGAACCAGAGCCAGAGGCCAATATATATATTTTCTATTATTTCACATGTTGGCCGAGGTTTGATGGTTGAATCTAGGGGTCTAGATGAAGAGGAGAGGGCAAGAATACCAGGAAAAGCATTCACAGACAACCACAAATAGTACCGTGGAAATGGAGACCATATGGCAATAATATTGGAGAGCATAATCAATTCTCATTATTCATGGTATCTATATACTTTAAACAAGCTGGTCTCATCAGTGTTGAAAGTCTGTCCTTACACATAACACTTTTCTTGTATAGCACTTATCAGGTACTTTTAAAATTCTTCTGAAGCCTCCACATTCCTTTGGCCGCACTGACTCAGGCCTTTATAAACAAGGAAAAAAAAGAAAGAAATGGTATTCTGTTCAACATAGCTGCTTGAAGTCCTAGCCAGAGCGACTAAATAAGAAAATAATAATATTAATAATAATAATAATAATGGGATCAATAGAACTCATACAGCAATTCAGTAATGTGGCAGGATACTAAGTCAATGTGCAGAAATCAGTGGCATTCTTATACACTAACAATGAAAATACATAAAGGAAAATTAGAGAATCGATTCCATTTACTATAGCACCGAGAACCATAAGATACCTGGGAATAAACCTAACCAAAGAGGTAAAGGATATGTATTCGAGGAACTACAGAACACTCATGAAAGAAATTGAAAAAGACACAAAAAGATGGAAGACCATTCCATGCTCTTGGATCGGAAGAATAAACATTGTTAAAATGTCTATACTGCCTAGAGCAATCTACACTTTTAATGCCATTCCAAACATAATTCCACCGGTATTTTTCAATGAGCTGGAGCAAATAATCCAAAAATTTGTATGAAATCAGAAGAGATCTTCAATTGCTAAGGAAATGATGAAAAGCAAAAATAAAACTGGGGGCATCACGTTGCCTGATTTCAAGCTTTACTACAAAGCTGTGATCATCAAGACAGCATGGTACTGGCATAAAAACAGACACATAGATCAGTGGAACAGAGGGGAAAGCCCAGATATGGACCCTCAATTCTAAGGTCAAATAATCTTTGAAAATCAGGAAAAAAATATAAAGTGGAAAAAAGACAGTCTCTTCAATAAATGGTCCTGGGAAAACTGGACAGCTATATGCAGAAGAATGAAACTCAACCATTCTCTTACACCGTACACAAAGATAAACTCAAAATGGATTAAAGACCTCAACGTGAGACAGGAATTCATCAGAATCCTAGAGGAGAACATAGGCAGTAATCTCTTTGATATTAGCCACAGCAACTTCTTTCAAGATATGTCTCCAAAAGCAAAGGAAACAAAAGCAAAAATGAACTTTTGGGACTTCACCAAGATCAAAAGCTTCTGCACAGCAAAGGTAGCAGTCAAAAAAACAAAGAGGCAACCCACGGAATGGGAGAAGATATTTGCAAATGACAGTACAGACAAAAGGTTCATATACAGGATCTGCAAAGAACTCCTCAAACTCAACACACACAAAACAGATAATCATATCACAAAATGGGAAGAAGATATGAACAGACACTTCTCCAATCAAGAAATACAAATGGCTATCAGACACATGAAAAAATGTTCATCATCACTAGCCATCAGGGAGATTCAAATTAAAACCACATTGAGATACCACCTTACACCAGTTAGAATGGCCAAAATTAGCAAGACTGGAAACAACGTGGGTTTTAGAGGATGTGAAGAATGGGGAACCCTCTTACACTGTTGGTGGGAATGCAAGTTGGTGCAGCCACTTTGGAGAACAGTATGGAGGTTCCTCAAGAAATTAAAAATAGAACTTCCCTATGACCCTGCCATTGCACTCCTGGGTATTTACCCCAAAGATACAGATGTAGTGAAAAGAAGGGCCATTTGTACCCCAATGTTCATAGCAGCAATGGCCACAGTCACCAAACTGTGGAAAGAACTAAGATGTCCTTCAATGGACAAATGGATAAGGAAGATGTGGTCCATATACACGATGGAATATTATGCCTCCATCAGGAAGGATGAATACCCAACTTTTGTAGCAACGTGGATGGGATTGGAGAGATTATGCTGAGTGAAATAAGTCAAGCAGAGAGAGTCAAATATCATATGGTTTCACTTCTTTGCGGAGCATAACAAATAACATGGAGGATATGGGGAGATGGAGAGGAGAAGGGAATTGAGGGAAATTGGAAGGGGAGGTGAACCATGAGAGACTATGAACTCTGGAAAACAACCGGAGGGTTTTGAAACGGCGGGGGTGGGAGGTTGGGAGAACCAGGTGGTGGGTATTTGGGAGGGCATGGATTGCATGCAACACTGGCTGTGGTGCAAAAACAATGACTACTGTTATGCTGAAACAAAATTAAAAAAATAAGGGCATCAAAATTGTAAAGGAAGATGTAAATTTTTTTCTGTCTGCAGATGACATGACCTTATACACATAGAAAACCTTGGAAATTCTACAAAGAAACTTTTAGAATAAGTGAATTCAACAAAGTTGTAAGATACAAAATCAGCACACCAATATCAATAGAGTTTCTATATATTAACAATGAACAATCTAAAAAAGATGTTAAGAAAACTCATTTATGAAGGGTACCTCGGTGTCACAGTCAGTTGAGCATCTCACTTTTGTTTTTGGCTCAAGTCATGCTCTCAGGGTCCTGAGAATGAGCCCCATGTTCAGCTCCACAGTGGGAAGTCTGCTTGAAAGATTCTCTCCCTCTGCTCCATCCTCCAGTCTCTCAAAGAAACAAGTAGATCTTAAAAAGAAAAAGTCTCATTTACAATAGCATCATAATAAATAAAATACTCAGAATATAAATATAACCAAGAAGCTAAAAGACTTATATTTTGAAGTCTATAAAATGTTGCTGGAAGGGGTCAAATACATAAACAACTGAAAAGACATTCCTTGTTCATGGATTGGACGGCTTAACATTTTTAAGATGTCAATGCCACCCAAAGTGATCCACAGGTTTAATGTAATCCCTATCGAAATCCCCCCCAAATTAGAAAAATCCATCCTAAATTCATTTAGAATCTCAAAGGATTCTATGTAACTAACTGAAACAATCTTAAAAATTGGACATGTTGGAAGTCTCATGCTTCATGATTTCAAACTTATTACAAATCTGCAGTGATCAAATGAGCATCATAATGACCTAAAAACAAATGGTAGCTCAATGGAATAGAAATCCCAGAGAGAAACCCATGCATATATGCTCAAATGATCTTCAGGCAGGATACCAAATTCATTCAATGGGGAAACATGCTACAATGTGGATGAACCTTGAGGCCATTATGCTATGTAAAATAAACCAGACACAAAAGGACAAATATTATATGATCCTACTTATGTGCAATACCTAGAATAGTCAAATTCTAAGAGACAGAAAGTAGAATAGTGGTTACCAAGGCTGGGGATGAATGAGTTACTCTTTAATGGTTAGAGAGTCTCACTTTGAGAAGATGGAAAAGTTCTTGAGATAATGGTGGTGATGGTTGCACTATATATATATATATATAGATAGATAGATAGATAGATAGATATAGATAGATATTTGTGTGTGTATTTTTAGTTTGTATATATATATATTTGTGCTTTTTAAAAATTTTGTATATACACACACACACATGTATACAAAATAAAAAATACACACACAATTGTCTATATACACTTAGAACATTGTTAATGAGAATTTATATACACAGATGGTCTATTGTTAATACTATGTAATGCTGTCTGCTACATGAAGAAAGAAAAGTAAAGTTATGAATCCTAAAATTATATTTTAGAATATTCAGTTACCTTGTTTAAAAAAAATAAACATTTCATATTTTGGCTTTCTTTTTCAAAAATTACAAATTTTAAAAATAGTGAACATTTACACAGTATTAAATCTCCCATAAATTATAATCAATCTATTCCGCATATTATATGAGATAGGCTAACAGGTTAAGATATATAAAAAGATATTTACTTCCCTTCCCATCATCAGCTGCAAAATATTTGAAGAGCATATATCTAAATACCTTTGCAACTCTGTAAAGTCTTTATTTGCCCTATTTGCTGATGTTCAGTCTTCACAAATACACTGAAAAAGAAAAAGCCAGTCCCAACTTGCTTCTTCATGCTAGATTCAGAATTGAATTTTTTTCTTTCTAATATAGTAGAAGACTCTCATTAATGGACAAAACTATTATTGAAATATTGAATGATAATCCCCTCTTAAGACATCAGAAAAAGAAGCCAATTCAACGTGAATTTAGTATTAAAATATTCTGAAATTGAACCAAAATCTCATTCTAAGCCCGTACTATATAACTAATAATGTTGAAAACCTGATGATGGTCTGTTTTTTTTTTTTTTTTTTTTTTTTGTTCCTTCACCATTGTTATTTTTATTCTGTGCTAGGTTTTTCTATGGTCCCACACAGACCAATTTCCAGTGTCATTTCTAATCAACCAAACTCAAGTTAGGAAAACTTTTAATAAGGTTTTTATTCTTGGAATTTCACAATGTGACATAAGACAAAAAACTGAGAACAGAAAGTTAACTCTTACTCCTGCAACCTGACTGGGCATTAAAACATTTATACATCCTTGAATATTTGCATTGAACATGAGTTTGAAATAGAAATAGCTAATTAGTAAAAAAAAAAAAGTCAGCAATACAGAGTTAATTATGCTACTCTATATAGACAAATTAGAGTCATAGGAGGTGTCAACCAACTTTATCAACATCTCAATAACACAATAATATAGATGCAATCACTTCCATACAATGTTATCCTTAGTTCATAAAAATAAGTTATCTTTCAGCATTTTTTCTCCTCCATCCTTTTTGGAGATGATTGAATGTACAAAAGATTAAGAATATGTAGCAGAAATCAATAATTATTCATTTAAGACAATTTGGGAAAAAGTGTACATCCTTCCTCATACCATACAAAATCGATTGTCAGTAACTGAAAGACTTAATAACAAAATGAAATTATAAAGGCATTGTAAGAAATAAATATTCTTGCAATGAGAAATGTCTAAGTATTGAAAGTAGAAATTATGAAAAATAAAACATTGGGTAAGAAAAAAGAAGTAAAAACAAAAGAAATAAAAAGCCTGTAAAAAATCTGAATGAGGCTGGCTGGAATATAAAAGTTGGGAAGCAAAAATCTTAATCCGTTAGTTTATAATGTGTCCAATTCAGATAGTGAAGGAATGGAATAGCCAAAGGACTAGAAGTCAAACCAGTGGTTGACTGGTCCACCAGTCTGTAGACCTAATTTTTCTCTCTCCTGTGACAAGTATGTCACTCCAAAAATTACTAGATTTGGCTGTTGCACCCTAGGGATATTAACACCAATAATGGCCTTTTCCTGTCATAATTATGTGCTCCCCATGCAAGCTTCTAATTAGAATATGACTTTCCTATAAATATCTACTTACAGGGAAAGACTGTTGTTATGGTGACACAAGTTTTCTGGTATATTCAGTAACCAGATATTATTCATTTATTAATTCATTCATTAAATAACCCCAGAACATATCATGTGCCCTGGGCACAGCCTTAAGATTATTAATTTAAATAAACATAAAAGAATTCCTATATGACAACAAAGGAATAGGGATCTTGCTTTTAGCTTAGTTTTTCTTTTTTTTTTAAGATTTATTTATTTATTTTAGAAAAAGAGAGTGTGCTCTAGTGAGGTGGAGGGGAAGGGCAGAAAAAGGCACTTGCTGAGTATGGAAGCTGATGTGGGGATGGATCCTAGGACCATGAGATCATGACCTGAGCCAAAATCAAGAGTCAACCACTTAACTGACTGAGCCAACCAGGTGCCCCATGCCTTGCTTTTTAAATAATTCACTCCATCCTTCAAATTGTTTCAACATGCATAACCATATATAAATTACATATTGTGACCTTCTATGTGAATAATATACTGTAAATATTGTAAAAATATTTTTAAGAAAATCAATTTCCAGGATGACCTGTTGTGTCTTCCATCTTCTTCCTATGAGTAATCCATCTGTATGTCTTTGAAGAAATGTCTGCTCATGGCTTCTGCCTATTTTTGATCCATTTAATTAGATCATAAGGGGTTTGTTTTGTTTTGTTTTGTTTTGGCAGGCTTGACATTGAGTTGTATAAATTTTTTATGTATTTTGGGTACTATTTCTTTATTGGATATATCACTTGTGAATATCTTTTCCCATTCAGTAAGTTGTCTCTGTTTTATTGATTCTCTCTTTTGCAATGCAGAAAATTTTTATTTTTATAGAGTGCCAATAGTTTATTTTTGTTTTTGTTTCTCTTGCTTCAGGAGACTTACCTGTGAAAATGTTGCTATGGACGATGTCAGGGAAATTACTGACTGTGCTCTCTTTAAGGATTTTTATGGTTTCAGGTCTCAGATTTAGGTCTTCACTCCATTTTGAGATTATTTATTTATTTATTTTTAGATTTTGGGTTTTTGTGTATGATGTGAGAGAATAATCCAGTTCCATTCTTTTGCAACTAGCTCTCCCATTTTTTTAACACCATTTATAGAAGAGGCTATCTTTTTCCATTGTGTATTCTTGTCTCCTTTATCAAAGTTTAATTGACCACATAATCATGGGTTTATTTGTGGGGTATCTGTTCTGTTCTATAGATCTGTGTGTCTTTTTTGTGCCAGTACTATATTTTGATAACTGCATCTTTGTACTGCATCTTGATATCTGGAATTATGATACCTTCAGTTTTGTACTTCTCTTTCAAGACATCTCTGGCTTTGCAGGGTCCTTTGTGATTCCATACAAATTTTAAGATGATTTGCTCTAGTTCTGTGAAAAATGCTGTTGGTATTTTGATAGTGATTGCATTAAATGTGTAGATTGCTTTGGGTTGTATAGACATTTTAACAAAATTTGTCTTGCAATCTATGAACATGGAATATTTTTCCATTTTTTGTGTCATCTTTAATTTCTTTCAGTAATGTTTCATAGTTATCAGAGTACAGGTCTTTCACCTCTTGGGGAAGTTTGTTTGTTAGTATTTTATTATTTTTGGTATAATTGTAAATGGAATTGTTTTCTTAATTTTTTTTTCTGATACTTCATTATAAGTGAATAGAAAGGCAACAGATTTCTGTACATTGATTTTGTATCCTGCAACCTTAATGAATCCATTTATTGGTTGTAGTCACTTTATGGCGGTCTCCAGGGTTTTCAGTATATTATCATGCTATCTGCAAATAATGAAAGTTTTACTTCTCTCTTACCAATTTGGATGACCTTTATTTCTTTTTGTTGTGTGGTTGCTATGGCTAGGATTTCCAGTACCATGTTGAATAAAACTGCTCAGAGTGAATATCTTTGCCTTATTCTTGACCATGAGGGAAAAGTTCTCATTTTTTTCACCATTGAGTATGACATTAGTTGTGGGTTTTTCATTTAAAGCTTTTTTATGTTGAGGGATGTTCCCTCTAAACCTACTTTGTTGAGGGTTTTTATCATGAATTAGTGTAGTACTGTCAAATGCATTTTTCTCATTTGTCAAAATGACTATATGGTTCTTACCTTCTCTTACTGATGTGATGTATCAGGTTGATTGATTTGCAAATACTGGACAAACTTTTTTAAGATTTTATTTATTTATTTGACAGAGAGAGATAGTGAGAGCAGGAACACAAGCATGGGGACTGGGAGAGGAAGAAGCAGGCTTCCTGCAGGGAGCCTGGTGTGGGGCTCAATCCAATGAAACAATTTCATTGTTCCCAGGTCCCTGGGATCATGACGTGAGCTGAAGGCAAACACTTAACAATTGAGCCACCCAGGTACCCCTTATATTGGGCAACTCTTGCATCCCAGAAATAAATCTGACATAATCATAGTGGATGATTTTTTTTAATGAGTTGTTGGATTTGGTTTGCAAGTGTTTTGTTGAGAATTTTTGCATCTATGTTCATCTGAGATATTGGTTTATAGTTCTTTTCTTTTGTAGTGTCTTCACCTGGTTTTTGTGTCAGGGTAATGCTGGCCTCACAGAATGAATTTGGAGATTTTTCATTCTCTTCTATTTTTTTGTAATAGTTTGAAAAGAATAGGTATTAACTTTTCTTTAAGTGTTTGGTAAAACTCACCTATGATGTCATCTGGTCCTAGAATTTTGTTTGTGGGAGGTCTTTTTTAAATTTTTATTTTCCTAATTACTGATTCAATGTCATTGTTCATAATCAGTTGCTAAAGTTTTTTATTTCTTCTTGATTCAGTTATGAGAGGTAATATTTTTAAAGAATTTATCCATTTCTTCTAGGTTGTCCAATTTTTTGACATATAATTTTTCATAATATTGTCACGCCTTTGTTTTTCTGTGGTGCTGATTGTTATGTCTCTTCTTTCATTTCTGATTTTGAGTCCTATTTCTCTCTCTCTTTCTCTTTCTCTCATTCCAATGGGTTTGACTAGTAGTTTATCAGGTTTTTTTTTTATGTTCTCCAAGAACCAGCTACTGATTTTATTTATCTCTCCCAATGTTTTGTTTGTTCGTTTTTAAATTCCATTTCATTTATCTCTGCTTCAATCCTTTTTTCAATCTCTGCTTTCAATCTTTTTAAATATTCATCCTTCTGCTGGTTTTGGGTTTTTTTCCCCCTAGCTTCTTTAGGTTTAAGTTTAGGTTAATTATTTGAAATTTTTCTCACTTCTTGAGGTAGTCCTCTAAACTTGCTTTAAAATTCCTTTTTGGAATAGCTTTTGCTGCTCCCAAAAGATTCCAGGTTATTGTGTTTCATTTTCATTCATATTCATGTATTTTTAAACTTTCTCTTTGACTTATTGGTTGACCTTTCCTTGTTTAGTTTTATGTTATTTAACCTAGTTGTATGTGTGTACTTTCCAGAGTTTTCTTATAGTTGATATCTGGGTTCATAGCACTGTGCTCAGAAAAGATGCATGGTATGATTTCAGTCCTTTTTAATTTTTGGAGACTTGTTTTATGGTCTAATACATGATCTATTCTGGAGAATATTTGATTTGTACTTGAAAAGAATGTATATGCTGCTAATTTAGGATGGAATGTTCTGAATATACCAATTAGACACATCTGGTCAAATGTGTGATTCAAAGCCATTGTTTCCTCATTGATTTTCTCTTTGAATGATCTTTCCATTAATGTAAGTAGAGTGTTAGAGTCCCATATTATTTTGTATTAGTATTGATTACTTCCTTTATGTTTGTTATTAGTTGCTTTATGTATTTGAAGGCTCCATTGGCGGGTGCATAAATACTTATAATTGTTATATCTTCTTGTTGAATTGTTTCCTTTATGGTTATATAGTGTCCTTCTTTGTAACTTGTTATAGTTTTTGTTTTCAAAGTCTATTTTGTCTGGAAGAATCCTGTAGATGACAGAAAAGTAGGGGAACTGTGTTTCAATTGGTCTTTTGAATTTACCTAGATATCTAACAGATCATTCAGAATATCTGTAAATTCAACCTGAGATCTAAGGAAAGAATTGCTACAATTCTAAAAATAGAAAAGAGACCAATTTTCAGAGGAAGAAGGTACAGAGACATGAATTTGAGGGGATATATAAACCACAGCGGGGAGGGAACCCCTGGAAGTAGGCCACTGCAAAGGGATATAGCAGCAGTACACAAAATCAGAACTTTTAGAAGTCTGCTTCCATGAGGGACATCGCTGGCTGAAATATGCTCAGGCAGTGAAGCAGGGAAGGCTCTTAAGCAGTGTGATCTCAGGATCCCCAGGGTCACAGAAAGAATGGGGATGCCTGAGTGCAGCAGAGTGCCCAAGTGTTGGAGCAGAGAAGCCAACTATAATTAGCGAGTTCCAGAGTGGCTTCTCAGCTATGTGTTGCAATAAACTGTGAACCTCAGCACAATCAGGAAACCACTCTCCAAGCAGGGACCCAAAAAAAGTACAACTGCTATGAGACCTGCCTCCTTTGCCCAGGAGGAGTGGCATAGATCAGAAAAGATAAGGCAAAGCCTCCCCAAACAGGCTTTGTTGAGGCACCTCTCCTTCCCCTGGGAGGATTGGTGTTGGTAAACACAACAGGAGTCTGGGGAGTTTGAAGCATATGCAAGAGTCTGATTGTCTTTCCCTGAAGGTACACTGAGGAGTGGGGGACATGAACCTTCAGCTCTGGGGCTGGAGATTGGAGTAGCACCATTATTTTTTAGTTTTTTTTTTTTTTTTTGTTCACCCTATAAAGCACCAGGAAAAGACAAATAGAGCAATCCAAATGAGTTTACACTGATCCTGGCCCCTGGCAAGGAATGGTGCAATTCCATCCAGGCAAAGACACCCGAGAATCAGTGCAAAAGCCCTCTTCCCCAGAAGACCAGCAGGATCCTCAGGGGAATACCAAATTAATAGATCACTCAAAACCTAAAAACTCTTGTGCAAGGAGAAAATAATATATAGAATTGGGGTTTTTGGCACGAGTGTTTAATCCTTCAGTTTAAGATTTTTCTTTTTCCTTTTCAACTAGTTTTTTATTTTATCAACTCTTTGTTTTTAAGTCTTTTTTAAATTCCATTTGTCCATTTTCACTTTATAGATATATACTTTATTTTTTGCTTCCTTTCACTGTATACAATTTTATTTTTGTTATATATAAATTTTGCTTTCTTTACAATTCTGAGATTAAGTGTCTTCTAACCAACAGGACAAAATACACACAGGGCAAGTGGATTACCCTCTTTTGTCCACCTGTGTTCACCTCACCTGTGAGATTATATTCTTTTTTTTCTACTTTTTTTTTTCTTTTTTGTTTTCTGGCCTCTTCAGATTTGTCTAGTGTGTACTTCACTTGATATTTTTTATTTTGTTCTCCCACTCATCCTTTCTTCTCTGGGCAAAATCACTAGAAGAAAGAAACTACAACAAAAGAAAGAACCAGAGATAGTACTTCCTGCCACAGATCTTACCAATATGGACATAAGTGAAATGTCAGAGCTGGCATTAAAGATATTGGTTATAAAGTTCTAGCTCTCTTTAAAAAAACATAAAATACTTTAGAGAATATCTTAGTGCATAAATTTAAAAATTCTTTAACTGAGATGCAATCTAAAATGGCTGCTCTAATAGCTAGGGTAAATGAGGCAGAAGAGAGAGTCAGTGACATAGGATACAAGACAGTTGAAAAGAAGGCAGCTGAGGAAGAGAGAGGAAAACAATTAATGGACCATAAGGGGAGTCTTTGAGAAATCAGTGATACCATAAAGTGCAACAATATTAGAATTATTGGGGTTCCAAGAGGAAGAAGAAAGAGAGAGAGAGAGAATGTACATTTGAGCAAATCATAGCTGAAAACTTCCCTAATCTGAGGAAGGAAATGGGCATTAAAGTTCAAGAAGTAAATAGAATGTCTCCTAAAATCAACAAAAATAGATCAACACCCTGCCACATAATAGTGAAGCTTGCAAATTTCAGAGATAAAGAGAAAATCCTGAAAGAAGCTCAAGGCAGAAGCTCCTTAAACTACAATAGTAGAAACATTAGACTGGCAACAGACCTGTCCACAGAGACCTGGTAGGCCAGAAACGACTAGCGTGATATATTCAGAGTACTAAATAAGAAAAACATGCAGCCAAGAATACTTCATCTATCAAGGCTGCCATTCAGGATGGAAGGAGGGATAACGAGTTTCCAGGACAAAAAGAAACTAAAACAATTGTGATCACTAAACCAGCCCTGCAAGAAAGATTAAAGAGGATCCTGTAAGTGAAGAGAGAGCCCAAAAGTAGCATAGACAAGAAAGAAACAGAGATAATCTACAGGGACTTTACAGGTAATACAATGGCACTAAATTCATTTATGTCAGTAGTTACTCTGAATATAAGTAGGCTAAATGCTCCAACCAAAAGACAGAGGATATCAGATTGAATAAAAAAGCAAGAACCATCCATATTCTGCATTCAAGAGACTCATTTTAGACCTAAAACACCACCAGATTGAAAGTGAGGGGGTCGAGAAACATTTACCATGCTAATGAATGTTAAAGAAAGCTGAAGTGGAATCCTTATATCAGACAGATCAGGTTTTAAGCCAAAGATAATAATAGAAGATGAGGAAGGACAGTATATCATACTTAAAGGGTCCATCCAACAAGAAGGTCTAACAATTATAAATATTTATACTCCTAATTTGGAAACAGTCAATTACATAAACCAATTAATAACCAAATTAAAGCAACAGATTGTTAATTATACAATAATAGTAGGGGACTTCTACACCCCACTCACAGCAAAGGACAATCATCTAAGCAGAAGATCAACAAGGAAGTAAGGGCTTTGAATGACAATGACACACTGGACCAGGTGGAATTCACGGATATATACAGAGTATTCAGTCCTAAAACAACAGAAAACACATTCTTCTTGAATGCACATGGAACATATTTCAGAACATACCACCTACTGGGTCACAAATAAGGTCTCAATGGGTACCAAAAGATTGGGATTATTCCCAGTAATTTTCATACTACAATCTTTTAGAACTTGAACTCAATCACAAGAGGAAATTTGGAAGAAACTTAAACACTTAGATGTTAAAGAGCATCTTACTAAAGAATGAATGGGTCAATCAGGAAATTAAAGAAGAACTTAAAAAATTCATGGGAACAAAAGAAAATGAAAACACAACTGTCCGAAACCTTTGGGACTCAGGAAAGGTGGTCCTAAGGGGGAAATATATAACCATCTAAGCCTTTCTCAAAAAATTAGGTAAGTCTCAAATACACAATCTAACCTTATACCTAAAGAAACTGGAGAAAAAAACAACAAATAAAGCTTAAACCAAGCAGAAGAGAAATAATAAAGATTAGAGCAGAAATCAATGAAACAGAAACCAAAAGAAGAGTAGAATATATCAACAAATCTAGAAGCCGATTCCTTGAAAGAATTAATAGGATCAATAAACCCCTCACCAGATTTATTTAAAAGAAAAGAGAAAGGACACAAATCAATAAATTGAAAATTAATAAATTGAAAAATAAAAGAGGATAGATCATGATCAACATCAAGGAGATACAAACAATTGTAAGAACATATTTTGAGTTACTATATGCCAACAAATCAAGCAACCTGGGAGAAATGGATACATTCCTGGAGACTTATAAACTACCAGAACTCTAAGAGGAAGAAAAAGAAAACCTGAACAAACTCACACCAGCAAGGAAATTGAAGCAGTGATAAAAAAAAATCTCCCAACACCTGAGTCCAGATCTGGATGGCTTTCCAGGGATATTTTGCCAAACACAAAGAAGAACTAATACCCACTCTTCTGAACTTTTTTTTCCAAAAAATAGAAACAGAAAGAAAACATCCAAACTCTTTCTATGAGGCCAGAATTACCTTGATCCCAAATTCAAAGTACTCACCAAAAAGAAGAATTACACACCAACATCCCTGATGAGCATGGATGCCAAAATTCTCACCAGGATATTAGTAAGGTCCGGGGGGACAAGATGGCGGGGAAGTAGGAGGAGGCGCCTTTTAAACCTGTACCCTAAAGTGAGCTGATTACCAACCAAAGAACTCTGATCACCCATGAAATCAGCCTGAGATCAGAATTATAAACGTCCGGATCTCTACAGGGGCAGAAGATGCCAGTGGGCAGGTAAAGTTCGCCAGTGGGAAGGCAAACTGATATCAGAAGATAAACAGAAGGGGAAGGGAGCCACCAGAGGTGACTGGTTGGAAAGTAATACTCCTAATATGAGCGAGAGTGCCCTGCGTCTTGGGACCAGCATTAAATTGGAGACTGGTTGAAAGTACTTCAAAAGAGCAAAGGATCGCGGGGGGGATATTGTGGGAATCAGGGCTGCTAGGGACAGGGGCTTAAGTTCCCAGTCCAGGACAGCCTCCCCTGGCGCTGAGCCAGAGAGAATGCAGCAGAGAAACCAGGTCTTGGTCCCTAAGCCGCCAGTGCACACGAGAAGGCGTGGGGTTAGGCTCCTGTGAGGGGCTGGGAGCCTCGCCAGATGACAGAATGTGCAAGCCCTGCTATAGAGCCTGAGATGTGCACGCCCCTCATCCTTCCCTGAGAGGGGTACACAAAGGCACAGCCAGCGCTCTTTGACCCGCGCCATTGTTTCAGAGCCTAAGATGCACACCCCAAACTCTCCCCTGAAAGAGGTGCACAAAGGCCCAGCCTGCTGCTTTTGGATCTGCGCCCCGTTCTCAGAGCCTGGAATTCATGCGCGACCCACAGCCTCCCCTAAAAGAGGTGCATGCAAGCCCGGTGCTCTTAGACCCAGGAAGACCAGGCACTCCCAGCCCGAGCCAGTGGGAAAATCTCAGTGTGCAATGGCTGCTTGGAACCTCTCTGGTGGTCTGGAGCTGCCCAGACAGCCACTGCTGCCATGGTTTTGGGTACAAGCAAAAGATACTGTGTCCCCAGGGACCGCGACTTTGAATCCGAACTGCCAGCAGCCAAGGGGGAACTTATTTGGGCTCTGCAGCCAGACTGAGGCTTTTCTCTGAGAGGGAGGCCAGGGTGCAGTTTGTTTTCCTATAAAACTACAAAAACCATCAAAAGCAGTCAAGGTGAGAGAAAAAATAAAAAAAAACAAAAACAAAAACAAAGTGAACAAACATAAAAACCGCCAGAGAACAAAAGCCTGAAAAAAAAAAAAAAAAAAAAACAGTTTCCTCAGAGTCTACCCCCCTGAGGGGGTTGGGGGGACTTAACTCAGGGAACATCATTGACTGAAAACCCACATGGCAGGCCCCTTCCCCAGAAAACCAACCAAGAAAGGAAAAAAAAAAAAAAGACTACAAGAGAATAACCACCACTACTTCATAGGACTTTTATTTTTCACTCGTTCCCACTATTCTGGTTCATTTTATATATATATAGATAGATAGATAATTTTTTAACCGATTTACCATCACAGTGAGCTGTCCAGTACATCAGATTCCATAATAACATTCTAACCTGAACTTTTTGATACATACACCTGTGTTTTTCTTTTGGATTTCTATTTATTGAAATTTTTTTAAATTTTAGTATAGTTTAGTCTAGTTTATTCCTTTTTATTTTTATTTTCTAATATTCATATAGAGTTAAACTTCAAAGTAATCCCCTTTCCCCAATGAATACTACCCCTATAGGTAAACCAATTTTTAATCTCCCCTTTATCTTAGGAAAGTTGAGTCCTTTAACAAAGATATCAAGATACATCCAGGAACAATCAAAACAACCTTCCTCGCCCACAATGAAAATTTATAACCACTCTCCCATCTTTTTCTTCCACTAGTGATTCTGTGTTTTTGTGTTTGTCCTAATAGTATATAAATCTTACAATTGGGGTTCTTTTTGACGAGGTTTTTCCTTTATTCATATATATATATATATATATATATTTTTTTCTTGTCATATACTTTTATCTGTCTATTATCCATTTTGAGTTTATCTTTGTGTATGGTGTAAGAGAATGGTCGAGTTTCATTTTTCTACGTATAGCTGTCCAGTTTTCCCAGCACCATTTATTGAACAGACTGTCTTTTTTCCACTGTATTTTTTTTCCTGTTTTGTCGAAGATTAATTTACCATAGAGTTGACGGTCCATATCTGGGCTCTCTACTCTGTTCCACTGGTATATGTGTTTGTTTTTATGCCAGTACCATGCTGTCTTGGTGATCACAGCTTTGTAATAAAGCTTGAAATCAGGTCACGTGATGCCCCCAGTTTTATTTTTCTTTTTCAACATTTCTTTAGCTATTCGGGGTCTCTTCTGATTCCATAAAAATTTCTGGATTATTTGCTCCAGCTCTTTGAAGAATACCGGTGGAATTTTGATAGGAATGGCATTAAAAGTATAGATTGCTCTAGGCAGTATAGACATTTTAACAATGTTTATTCTTCCAATCCAAGAGCATGGAATGGCCTTCCATCTTTTTGTGTCTTCTTCAATTTCTTTCATGAGTGTTCTATAGTTCCTCAAGTACAGATGCTTTACCTCTTTGTTTAGCTCTTTGGTTAGGTTTATTCCCAGATATATCATATATATATATATATATATATATATATATATATATATATATATTATGGTTCTTGGTACTATAGTATATGAAATGATTCTCTAATTTCCCTTTCTTTTTTTTCATTGTTAGTGTATAAGAAAGCCACTGATTTCTGTACATTGACTTTGTATCCTGCCACGTTGCTGAATTGCTGAATGAGTTCTAGAAGTTTGGGGGTGGAGTCTTTTGGGTTTTCCGTATAAAGAATTATGTAATCTGTGAATAGAGAGAGTTTGACTTCATTGCCAATTTGGATACCTTTTATTTCTCTTTGTTGTCTGATTGCTGTTGCTAGGACTTCTAATACTATGTTTGTCTGTTTTCCTTTGTATACTTCATAAATCTTACCTTAGGGCCCATTTGGACTGAACCTTCTCTTTCATCTTACCTTTCTTTCGTTCTCTCTCTCTCTCTATCTTTTTTCTTCTTTTTTTCTTTTTCTTTTCCTTTGCCTCTTGTATGGGTGGGGAATCCTGATTACTCAGAAGTGTTCCAGGGTGCACCTTGATTACACGACAGTTGATACATCCAGGTACATCTGTTCAGTCAACTCTCACCAAAATGACTAGAAGGAGAAATGCCCAAGAGAAGAAAAATAGAGGATGAAACTTCAGCAACAGAGCTAATGGCTATCAACATAGACAATATGTTGGAAAGAGAATTCAGGCTAACAATTATCCAGGCAATAGCTAGGGTGAAGAAAGCCATGGATGACCAAATGGAATTGATTAAGGCTGAGCTGAAAGCAACCAGACATGATGTTCACAATGTTAGGGTGGAGTTAAAAGTACCAGGGCTGAGGTTCACAATACTCTCAATCAGTTCCAATCTAATCTAAATTCTCTCAAAGCTAGGGTAACTGAGACAGAAGATAGAATTAGTGATCTGGAGGACAAACAGACAGAGAGAAAGGATCAGGAGGAATCCTGGAACAGATTAGAAAACAAGAAAACAGAAACAGGGAAATAAATGATGCCATGAAACATTCCAATGTCAGAATTATTGGAATTCCTGAAGGGGAGGAGAAAGAAAGAAGTCTAGAAGATTTAGTGGAACAAGTTCTTCATGAAAATTTTCCCAATCTTGCAAATGGAACCAGCGTTCATGTACTAGAGGCTGAAAGGACTCCACCCAAGATTATAGATTCAAAAAATAAAAACATCAAGGCACCTGATAGTCAAATTGAAGAATCATAATTGTAGGTATAATCTCTTGAAAGCCACTAGGACAAAGAGGCCCCTTATCTACAGAGGAAAGCCCATCAGAATAACGTCAGACCTGTCCACAGAGAAATCAAGCCAGAAGGGGCTGGCAAGACATATTCAGGGCATTAAATGAGAAGAACATGCAGCCAAGAATACTTTACCCAGCAAGACTGACATTCAAAGTAGATGGAGAGACAAAGAGTTTCCAAGACCGGCAAGGCTTAAAAGACTACACAAACACCAAGCCGACACTGCAGGAAATATTAAGGGTGGTTCTATAAAAGAGGAACAATCATAAGAATAGCATTGAACAGAAATATAGAGACAGGGGCGGCTGGGTGGCTCAGTGGGTTAAGCCACTGCCTTCGGCTCAGGTCATGATCTCAGGGTCCTGTGATCGAGTCCCGCATTGGGCTCTCTGCTCAGCAGGGAACCTGCTTCCCTCTCTCTCTCTCTCTGCCTGCCTCTGCTTACTTGTGATCTCTCTCTGTAAAAAAAAAATTAAATAAAATCTTAAAAAAAAAAGAAATACAGAGACAATCTACAGAAAGAAAGACTTCAAAGGTAACACGATGCCAATAAAAACATATCTATCAATAATCACTCTCAATGTGAATGGCCTAAATGCGCCCATAAAATGGCACAGGGTTGCAGATTGGATAAAACGACAGGACCCATCCATATGTTGTCTACAAGACACCCATTTTGAACCTAAAGATAGACCCAGACTGAAAGTGAAGAGATGGAGAAGCATCTTTCATGCCAATGTGCCTCAAAAGAAGGCTGGGGTAGCGATTCTCATATCAGACAAATTAGATTTTAAACTAAAGACTGTAGTCAGAGATACAGAAGGACACCACATCATTCTTAAAGGGACTATCCACCAGGATAATCTAACAATTGTAAATATCTATGCCCCCAATATGGAAGCAGCCAATTACATAAGAAAACTGTTAATCAAGATAAAGAGTTGTATTGATGTGAATACATTAACACTAGGAGATCTTAACATGCTTCTCTCAGAAATAGACAGATCATTGAAGCAGAAAATCAATAAAGAAACAAGAGCATTGAATGACACACTGG